>NW_021962870.1:182873-297565 GCF_901765095.1 Microcaecilia unicolor | reverse complement strand
CCCACAAAAAAGGACATACATTGGACATTATAACTCACAAACTTTCATCAGAACATTCTTCACAATCACAGTGTCAGGTTCTCAGGTTCAGAGCCCGCGGGGCTGGGCTTTGGAGCAAATGTGAGCCTTTGGGCTGCTGCCAAGGAGCGGCAGCAGCAGGCAAAACCCCCCAACCATTGGGCAAGCACACCGGCACTGGCAAGACTGCAGGCACCGCCCAGCGAGCCGGACACAAGGCTGAAATCCCCGGACTGGAGGACACAGCACCGGAACACTGGACTGGCACACACCGGACCGGAACACACTGGACTGGAGCACACCAGACTGGAGCACACTGGACTGTCCGTACAGCTTCACCCACTGCCCCCCCCCCCAAGGGTTGAGCCCTTGGGTTCGAGTGGCTGGCAAGGACCACTACTACTACTACTACTACTTAACATTTCAAGAGCGCTACTAGGGTTTCGCAGCGCTGTACAGATGAACATAAATTGACATAAGGACGTCCCTGCTCCAAGGCTTACAATCTAAAGGGCGAAATGTCAAGTAGGGCAGTCCAGGTTTCCTGAATAGAGGTATGATGGTTAGGTGCCAAAGGCGACATTGAAGAGGTGGGTTTGAGCAAGGTTTTGAATGGGCAGGGAGGGGGCCTGGCGTATGGGCTCAGGGAGATTATTCCAGGCATGGGGTGAGGCGAGAAGGGCGGAGCCCTGGAGTTGGCGGTGGTGGAGAAGGGTACTGACAGGAGGGATTTGTCTTGAGAACGGAGGTTACCGGTAGGAATGTAAGGGGAGATGGGGTAGAGGTAGGGAGGGGCTGTAGATCGAGTGCATTTGTAGGTTAAAAGGAGAAGCTTAAACTGTATGCGGTACCTGATCGGAAGCCAGTGAAGTGACTTGAGGAGAGGGGTGATATGAGTTACCGATCAGGTGGAAGATAAGACGTGCAGCAGAGTTTTGAATGGACTGAAGGAGGATAGGTGGCAAATTGGGAGGCCAGTGAGGAGTAGGTTGCAGTAGTCAAGGCGAGAGGTAATGAGAGAATGGATGAGAGTTCGGTGGTGTGCTCAGACAGGAAGGGGTGAATTTTGCTGATGTTATAGAGGAAGAAGCGACAGGTCTTGGCTATCTGCTGGATATGCGCAGAGAAGGAGAGGGAAGATAACATGAATTTATAATGAATGAAATCGGTGTGGGTGCAAGATTTCCTCCAGAAGCGTTCAGCCAATCAGGCGCAGGAGCGAGGTATCGGGTGCAAGGGTCAGCCAGGGCTGGGGATTAGTACGCCTCATGGGACGGGAGATGGACGGTGCAAGGGCATCGAGAGCAGAGGAGAGGGTGGCATTGTATGTGGAAACAGCCTTGTCGACAGTCTCGGAGGACTGATAGAAGGAGGAGATCAGAGATAGTAGAGGATAAGGTAGGAGGGTCGACTGCCTGGAGATTCCTAGAAGTAGTGGTTAGTTATGGGCGGGACTGAGGGGGAGGTGAGAAGTGTGAAGGTGATCAGGTGGTGGTCAAGAGAGGAAGAGCAGAGGCGCAGAAATTGGAGGGTGAGCAGGTAGATAGAGAGGACGATCAAGACAGTGGCCAGATCGGTGAGTGGGTGGTGGAGTCAGTAGGAGGTTGAAGGAGGAGGTTAGAGTGAGGAATTGAGAAGCGTACGAGTCGGAAGGGTATCAGTGTAATCACCAAGAATGAGGGATGGGGATGAGGGCTCAAGAAAAACGGAGAGCCAGGCATCGAAGTCGGTAAGGAAGGAAGGGAGGGACATATAGGGGGGCGGTAAATGACTGCAACTCTGAATGGCAGCGGGTAGAATAGACGGATGGTTGGACTTCAAAGGATGAGAAATAGTAAGACTCTGGTAGAGAGAGTTGAAAACTGCAAGAGGGCGAAAGTAATAGCCCGACACCGCCACCGCGGCCAGCTGGGCGGAGAGAATGGAGAAAAGATAACCACCTGGCATAGGGCCCGACTGAAGCAGAGTTGTCAGGGGTGAGCCAGGTTTCAGTTAGGGCGAGCAGTGGAGGGAATGGGAGATGAAAGATCATGGGTGAAGGAAAGTTTGTTGCAGACTGAGCATGCATTCCACAGGGCACATGAGAAGGGAGGAGGAGGGGGGGATGGGAATAGAGATGAGATTGGAGATATTGCGGAAACATTTGCATGGATGAAGCGAGGACGAGGACAGTGTGGGGGATCTGGGTTGGGATTGATGTCTCCCGCAGATAGCAGGAGAAGGAGCAAGAGAGTGCAGAGGAGGGTGGGGGAGGTAGGGCGAAGAAGGCGGCGGAGACGGGGGCTTAGGAGGAATGGGAGGGATTCATGGCAGGAATGAGGTGTTGAAGGTTGTGAGCTAGGAAGGAGGAGGAGGACAGTAGGGTGTTTGGGGGGTGGGTAGGGTATTGGAGTAGTGAGCAGGACGGAGAGGACATTGATTGGCAGTGGGTTTGTGCGGTATGCGGCAGTGGGGGGGAAAGGTTGGGGAGGGATAGTGCAAGGAAGAAATGTATGGGGGCCATAATAGTGACTGTGTTTACGGGTGCAGATGTAATGACAGAGGTAGGTAGTTATGCAGGCTGGGAGGCAGGCTGTAGTTGATGGCCGACGAGCGGTTGAGAGGCAGACAAGCAGGCAGTTTGGTTGATTGGTTAGCCAGACATGAGGAGGTGATAGGCCAGCAGGCAGGAGCAGGTGACTGGCTAGCAGGCAGGTTGATTGGCAAGTAGGCAGGCAGGCGGGAGCAGTGAGTGCGGTGGAGAGTACATCAGCAGGACTGGAACAAGCTGGAATGGTTTGTAGCAGAATAGCGCAGAGCAGCAAGATTGGAGCAGGCTGGAATAAGCAGGATCAGGCGGACTGGAACACGCTGAGCAGATGGACTGGAACAAGCAGGCTGGAGCAGATGGACTGGAGCAAGCAGGAGAAGCTGGATCAGGCGGAATGGAACACTGGAGCAGATGGACTGGAACAAGCAGGGGGAAGCTGGATCGGCGGACTGGAACAAGCTGGGATCAGGCAGACTGGACCGAGCTCGGATCAGGTGGACTGGAGTACGCTGGAGCAGTAGGACTGAAGCAGCTGGAGCAGATGGACTGGAACAAGCAGGGGGAGCTGGATTGGCGGACTGGAGCAAGCTGGGATCAGACTGGAACAAGCTGGGATCAGGCAGACTGGAACAAGCTCGGATCAGGCGGACTGGAACACGCTGGAGCAGATGGACCGGAACAAGCAGGGGGCTGGATCAGTGGACTGGAACAAGCTGGAGCCGTTGGACTGGAATAAGCAGGCTGGAGCAGATGGGCCGGAACAAGCAGGGGGGAAGCTGGATCTGCGGACTGGAACAAGCTGGGATCCGTGGACTAGAACACGCTGACGCAGATGGACTGGAACACGCTGAAGCAGATGGACTGAACAAGCAGGGGGGAAGCTGGATTGGCGGACTGGAACAAGCTGGGATCAGACTGGAACAAGCTGGGATCAGGCAGACTGGAACAAGCTCGGATCAGCAGACTGGAACACGCTGGAGCAGATGGACCGGAACAAGCAGGGGGAAGCTGGATCAGTGGACTGGAACAAGCTGGAGCCGTTGGACTGGAATAAGCAGGCTGGAGCAGATGGGCCGGAACAAGCAGGGGGGAAGCTGGATCTGCGGACTGGAACAAGCTGGAGCCGTTGGACTGGAACAAGCAAGCAGGGAGAGGCTGGATTGGGTGGACTGGGTAAGCTGGAGCAGCTGGGCTGCCCCAGAGCAATAGAGCAGCCAGGCGTTCGTAGGAGTCTGCCCCGCTACAGATCCGCTGTGTCCACCTTGATTGCCCTAGTCCCGAGGACTCGGTCACTGCAAGGCCGCGCCACGCGGCAGGATGGGCAGAGTGGGCATCGGGCTGCCGGGCCTGGGAGTGTCGTGGTGGTGAGGTGGGTCTCCCGGACCGCTGGGCCGGGTCCGCGCAGGTCTACGCTCCCCTGTCCAATAGGTGAGGCTGTCCACCGCCCGTGCCCTGTGTCGCTCGGTCCGGGCCTGCGCCACGAAGTCGGGCTCATGCCACAGCTGCTGGGTGAGCTCCCTCCCACGCCACCTGGGCCACCCGAGCTTCCACCCGACTCGGTCCCAGACAGTTCCTGCCGGGGAGCGCGACGGCTACGGGACGAGCTCTCGGACTCCGCAGACTCGGCGGCTGACCGCACGAGACTGTCCCGCAGCCTGGGCCCTCGCACCGCTCTGGGAGTGACGGAGTCTACTCCCAGACCCGTCCACAACGTGGCTCAATGTGGCTCACGACCCGAGTCTCTGGCTCTCCTGGAGGGATCGCACCGCAGCGGGAGCGCTGGGGAACCGATCCTCGGATCAGTCCACAGGGAGCTCCTTACAGTGCATCCTCCTAGTCGGCCTGGACTGGAAACAGAAGTACTCCTAAATCCTAAACTGACCTAAGTGCTCCAAGCCCTAAACCAACAGAAGTGTTCCTAACAGTAAACTAACAGGGGTGCCCCTACACCCTACACTAACAGAAGTGCAGATGTCACACTCCCTAGACCCAGGCATACAGCACACAGAAACCCAGAGAGACCCAACCCCCACACCAATGCAGCACCGTGAAGCACTTGAAGCCAGTACACCCAAAGAGAGGTAGAGCTAACTCAGTCCACCCACACAGCTGCAGTATACTGAAGCAATTAGAGTCATGCTGCTGGAAGCTGCCAGCATAGAGAGACAGAGCTAGCTAGCTCAGAAAGGACAGACAAAAGAAACAGAAGCCAGCTAAGAAGCTCACCCCCAGGAAAAAGGTAAGTTTGAGAGGGGTTCTGACCACAATCATAACACACAGACACAAAATGGACAGCCACTCCATGGTCCGATCACTACAAAGCAAGCACTTCCCTTTCCTGGAAAACAAAAGAACTACAACAAAAACAAGAAAAAAGTACCTATACAACAAGAGGCAAAATAGACCCACTACTATTTCGGCAACAATTTTGCACCGATGAATGGACAACACCTACAGATTCACCCCAATTTTACAAGAATGGGACAACAGATGCAAAGTAATACTAGACAATATAGCACCGCTCCAAACTAGAACCTCAAATAGGAAAAACTCAACACCATGGTTTAACGAAGAATTGAAAGAACTAAAAACACAGGTCAGAAGACTAGAAAGAGCATGGAGCAAAAAAAAAGGATGAACACACTCTCAAAGAATGGAAACAGTTACAAAGAAAATACAAATACAACATCAGACAAACTAAAAGAACGTATTACAAAACCATAATAGGACCAACCTACAAGGATACACACAAACTCTTCTCACTCGTTAGCAAACTCCTAAACACTACACCGGTCACCTCTAATAACACAGACACCCCATCTGCAACCAACCTAGCGAAATATTTCAACGAAAAAATGATAAAGCTCCGACGCATGATACCCACCAAAACCATCGAATACGCAACCATTCTTGAATGCCTAGATCCAAAACCTGGGGAACAACCAGCAGATCGGTCATGGACCAACTTCAACAAGATCTCAGCAGATGAACTCTCACAGTGGCTTAAAAAATATGCCATGCCTCAATGCAAATTAGATATTTGCCCTACTAGCCTAATAAGAGCCGCCCCCAAATAATTCAAAATAGACCTCACGAACCAGGTAAACCAAAGACTCCAAAATGGTCTATTCCCCACGGTAATAGGAAACATCTTACTCACTCCGCTGCCAAAAGATGCTAAGAAAAACACAATGGATCTAACTAATTATCGCCCAGTTGCATCCATTCCGCTCATAACCAAACTGATGGAGGGCATAGTGACGAAACAGCTTAATGAATACTTAACTAAACACTCAATTCTACATGAGTCCCAATCAGGATTCCGATCAAATCATAGTACCGAAACGGTACTAGTGTCTGCAATGAACTCATTCAAAAAAACAATTGCAACTGGCAAGAACATACTCCTACTACAATTTGACTTGTCTAGCGCCTTCGACATGGTTGATCATGAAATATTACTTCAAATATTGGAATATTTCGGAGTCGGAGGCCCACTTTTCAAATGGTTCAAGGGATTCCTCACCGCCAGATCTTACCAAGTAACAACGAACGCTGAAAGATCACCTCCATGGATACCGGAATGTGGAGTTCCTCAAGGATCCCCCCTCTCACCAACCCTTTTCAACCTAATGATGATACCACTAGCCAATCTCTTAGCTAACCAAAACTTTAACCCATACATATATGCAGACAATGTCACGATCTACATCCCGTTCAAACATGATCTAAGTGAAATCACCAACGAGATCAACCAAAGCCTCCGAATCATGCACTCCTGGGCAGATTCATTCCAGCTAAAACTCAATGCAGAAAAAACTCAATGCCTAGTACTCATTTCCCAATACAACACAAACAATTACTCCACCATAACCACACCATACTGCACTCTCCCCATTTCAGAAAATTTGAAGATTCTTGGAGTCACCATTGATCGTAACCTCACACTCAATACCCACGTGAAGAACCCGACGAAAAAGATGTTCTGCTCGATGTGGAAACTCAAAAGAGTTAAACCTTTCTTCCCGAGAAACATTTTCCGTACCTTGGTACAGTCAATGGTAATAAGTCATTTGGACTACTGTAACACTCTGTACGCTGGCTGCAAAGAACAGACTATAAAAAAAACTCCAGACAGCCCAGAATACCGCAGCCAGACTCATATTTGGAAAACCCAAATACGGAAGTGCGAAACCCTTAAGAGAACAACTTCACTGGCTCCCTCTCAAGGAACGTATTGAGTTTAAGATCTGCACGACCGTATACAAAATCATTCACGGGGATGCCCCACTTTACATGTTAAACCTAGTGGACCTAACGCCCAGAAACGCCAAAAGATCAGCCTGCAAATTCCTCAATTTGAACTTCCCCAGCTGTAAAGGACTCAAATATAAGCAAGCATACGCCACTACCTTCTCATACAGAAGTACACAGCTATGGAACGCACTACCCACAGCCCTGAAAACCATAGACAATCTAACTAACTTTCGCAAATCCTTGAAGACACATCTCTTCAACAAAGCCTACAAAATGAACCCTTAATGACACAAATCACCACCCAACTCATTCAAGTATCAAAATGCAACTCCTACACCACCCTAACCATCTAACACCTACTTCTCTAATTCCTCATATATCTTCTGCTTATACTAATTGTATACAAGATCCTGTCATGACTATGTCATAACTACACTATGTAAGCCACATTGAGCCTGCAAATAGGTGGGATAATGTGGGGTACAAATGTAATAAATAATAATAATAATAATGCCGCAGGGATCAGTATTTGGACCGGTGCTTTTTAACATATTTATTAATTATCTACAAATTGGAACAAGTGACAAATTCAGACAGGAAATAGCAATTGGTAAACATATCCTCCTTCTGCTATTCGACTTGTCCAGCGCCTTTGACTTTTGGACAAGCTTGGGATAGGCGGCAACATCATTAACTGGATAAAAAGTTTCATCACTACAATATCCTACCAAGTTAAGGGGCCCACAAACATGTCATCTCCATGGCTATCGGAATGCGGAGTGCCACATGGATCTCTGCTTTCTCCGATACTTTTTAACCTAATGATGATTCCTGTGGCCAGATCACTAGCCAAATATGGCCTCAATCCCTTCATTTACGCTGATGACGTCACTATATTCATCCCTTTTAAGTCTGACCTATCTGAAATCTCCGATAAAATAAACACAGGTATGTCCACTTTAACCTCCTGGGCTGATGCTTTCAAGATGAAATTAAACAAAGAGAAAGCACAATGTTTAGTCCTATCTTCTCAACTCTCTCCACTCCTCCCCTGAGGTTAAACTTCCAATATCAGACAACATGAAAATCCTTGGAGTAACGATTAATAGTCATTTATCATTTGAAAACCATGCTAAAGTCATCAACAAAAGATTGTTTAACAAATGCTCGCAGTCTAAGCAATAAAGTTCATGACCTTCAGGCCCTGATGTTGGAGGCAGACTTGGATGTTGTTGCAATCACAGAGACGTGGCTAAATGGTTCCCATGAATGGGATGCAAACATACCAGGCTATAATCTATTTAGGAAGGATAGAGAGGGTCGTAAAGGTGGCGGAGTAGCTCTGTATGTGAGGAATGATATCACTGCGACTGAAATGACAGGGACCTGGGGAAAGGAAGAAGTGATATGGATCACCTTAAAAAGAGATGATAGAACCTCTGTCCACGTGGGTGTTGTCTACAGACCTCCGACACAATTGGAGGAATTATATAAAGACCTGATCGCAGATATTCAAAAGTTGGGAAGCAAGAGAGAGGTGCTGTTGCTGGGAGATTTCAATCTGCCGGATGTAGATTGGAAGGTTCCGTCTGCGGAATCGGAAAGAAGTAGAGGGATCGTGGATGCTTTCCAAAGTGTTTTGCTCAGACAAATGGTGACGGAATCCACGAGGGAGGGAGCGACACTGGATCTGGTGCTCACAAATGGGGATAGCATGTCAAATATCCGAGTGGGTGCCCACCTGGGCAGCAGTGACCATCAAACGGTTTGGTTTGATATAACAGCTAAAGTGGAGAGCGGCCACTCAAAACTCAAAGTCCTGGATTTCAAGCGTGCTGACTTTAGTAAAATGGGGGAATACCTGAGGAAGGAGATGATGGGCTGGGAGGACATACGAGAAGTGGAAGGACAGTGGTCCAGGCTGAAAGAAGCTATAAATAGGGCCACGAACCTTTATGTAAGGAAAGTAAATAAAAGCAAGAGAAAAAGGAAACCGATATGGTTCTCCAAGCAAGTGATTGAGAAAATAAAGGCTAAAGAGTTGGCGTTCCAGAAATACAGAAAAACTCAAGAAAAGGAACACGTGGAGGATTACCGGATGAAAATGAAAGAAGCCAAGAGAGAGATACGATTGGCAAAAGCGGAAGAACAAATGGCTAGAAATGTAAGGAGGGGTGACAAAATTTTCTTCAGGTATATTAGTGAAAGGAGAATGACTAAAAAGGGAATTGTGAGACTAAAAGATACTGTGAACCGCTATGTGGAAAATGATGAAGAAAAAGCAAATTTGCTAAATAGATACTTTTGTTCTGTTTTCACAGAGGAAAATCCTGGAGAAGGACCGCGATGGACTGGAAATAATACAATTGAGAATGAAGTGGATAGAGCACCGTTCACGGAAGAAAGTGTGTATCAACAATTTGAAAAGCTAAAGGTGGACAAAGCCATGGGACCGGACGGGATCCACCCCAGGATATTGAGGGAGCTCAGAGAGGTTCTGGCGGGTCCTCTTAAAGATTTGTTTAATATATCCTTGCAGACGGGAAAGGTTCCGAGGGATTGGAGAACGGCGGAGGTGGTCCCTCTTCACAAAAGTGGTGATAGGGAAGAAGCTGGAAACTACAGGCCGGTAAGCCTCACTTCGGTTATTGGAAAAGTAATGGAAGCGATGCTGAAAAAAAGGATAGTGAATTTTCTGGAAGCCAATAAGTTGCAAGATCCGAGACAACATGGTTTTACCAAAGGGAAATCGTACCAAACGAATCTCATTGAGTTCTTTGATTGGGTGACAGGAGAATTGAATCAGGGACGAGCTATGGACGTAATCTACTTAGATTTCAGCAAAGCTTTTGACACGGTTCCCCACAGGAGGCTCTTAAATAAACTGGAGGGGCTGAAGATAGGACCTGAAGTGGTGAACTGGATTAGGAACTGGTTGACGGACAGACGCCAGAGGGTGGTGGTGAATGGAATTCGCTCGGAGGAAGGAAAGGTGAGTACTGGAGTGCCTCAGGGATCGGTGCTGGGGCCGATTCTTTTCAATATATTTGTGAGTGACATTGCTGAAGGGTTAGAAGGTAAAGTTTGCCTATTTGCGGATGATACTAAGATCTGTAACAGAGTGGACACCCGGGAGGGAGTGGAAAACATGAAAAAGGATCTGAGGAAGCTAGAAGAATGGTCTAAGGTTTGGCAATTAAAATTCAATGCGAAGAAATGCAAAGTGATGCACTTACTACTACTACTACTATTTAGCATTTCTCACTTAGGGAATAGAAATCCACGGGAGACGTATGTGTTCGGCGGGGAGAGTCTGATAGGTACGGGCGGAGAGAGGGATCTTGAGGTGATAGTATCTGAGGATTTGAAGGCGACGAAACAGTGTGACAAGGCGGTGGCCGTAGCTAGAAGGTTGTTAGGCTGTATAGAGAGAGGTGTGACCAGCAGAAGAAAGGGGGTGTTGAAGCCCCTGTATAAGTCGTTGGTGAGGCCCCACCTGGAGTATTGTGTTCAGTTTTGGAGGCCATATCTTGTTAAGGATGTAAAAAGAATTGAAGCGGTGCAAAGAAAAGCTACGAGAATGGTATGGGATTTGCTTACAAGACGTATGAGGAGAGACTTGCGACCTGAACATGTATCGCTGAGGAAAGGAGAACAGGGGTGATATGATACAGACGATTCAAATATTTGAACGGTATTAATCCGCAAAACAAACCTTTTCCGGAGATGGAAGTGGTAGAACGAGAGGACATGAATGAGATTGAAGGGGGGCAGACTCAAGAAAATGGTCAGGAAGTATTTTTCACGGAGAGAGTAGTGGATGCTTGGAATCCCTCCCGCAGGAGGTGGTGGAATTGAAAACGTTACGGAATTCAAACATTCGTGGTATAAAGCATAAGGGAATCCTGTGCCGAAGGAATGGATCCTCAGGAGCTTATCAGATCGGGAGGTGGGGGCTGGTGGTTGGGAGGCGGGGATAGTGCTGGGCAGACTTATACGGTCTGTGCCAGAGCTTGTGTTTGGGAGGCAGGGCTGGTGGTTGGGAGGCGGGATAGTGCTGGGCAGACTTATACGGTCTGTGCCAGAGCCGGTGGTTGGGAGGAGGGGCTGGTGGTTGGGAGGCGGGGATAGTGCTGGGCAGATTTATACGGTCTGTGCCCTGAAGAGCACAGGTATAAATCAAAGTAGGGTATACACAAAAAGCAGCAAATATGAGTTATCTTGTTGGGCAGACTGGATGGGCCGTGCAGGTCTTTTTCTGTCGTCATCTACTATGTTACTATAATGTGGATTTTGAAACGAGTGAAATCATATCTTCCCTTGGACACCTTCCGGAACCTAGTACAATCCACTGTACTCACACATGCAGATTACTGCAACAGTATTTTTTTAGGTTGTAAGTCCCTGATATTGAAAAAGCTCCAGACTTCCCAAAACACGGCAGCTAGACTTATTTTTGGCAAGTCAAGATTCGATAGCGCAACACCTCTTCAAGAGAAGCTTCACTGGCTCCCCATCAGAGAAAGAATTAATTTTAAAGTCCACACCATTGATTGTACTAGGCTGCGGAATACTTCCCTTGGGAAGAAAGGCTTGATTCTTTTAAGTTTCCACATTGAGTAGAGCATTTTCTTTGCTGTATTTTTCGCATGGTCTTCGAGTGTGAGATTTCGGTCAATTGTGACTCCCAGTATTTTCAGGCTGTCTGAGACCGGGAGTGTGTAGTCTGGGGTGTTTATGGTATTGGTTTTGTTTGTGTTGTGTTGTGAGGACAAGATGAGATATTGTGTTTTTCTGCGTTTAGCTTTAGTTGGAATGCGTCCGCCCATGAGTTCATTATTTGGAGGCTGTGTGTGATTTCATTTGTGATTTCAGTTATGTCTTGTTTGAAGGGGATGTATATCGTGACATCGTCCGCATAGATGTATGGGTTGAGTCCTTGGTTGGATAGCAATTTGGCTAATGGTAATCATTAAGTTAGAAAGGGTTGGTGAGAGCGGTGATCCTTGTGGTACTCCACATTCAGGTTTCCATGGTGTTGACGTTTTTGAGTTTGAGATCACTTGGTAAGTTCTTGCTGTTAAGAAGCCTTTAAACCATCTTAGTACGTTTCCTCCAATCCCAAAGTAGTCTAGGATGTTCGGGAGTATTTGATGGCTGACCATGTCGAACGCGCTGGACATATCAAATTGTAGGAGTAGCACATTGTTTCCAATTGCAATTATTTGTTTGAATTTGGTTATGAGAGTGGTTAGCACTGTTTCAGTACTGTGGTTAGATCGAAATCCTGACTGTGATTCATGTAGTATTGTGAGTTTGTTTAGGTAATTGGTGAGTTGTTTAGTTACCATACTTTCCATTAGTTTTACTATCAGGGGGATGGATGCTACTGGTCGATAGTTTGTTGTGTCATTCAGTTTTTTCTTTAAGTCTTTGGGTATGGGTGTAAGTAATATGTTTCCTTTGTCCTTGGGGAAAAGTCCGTGATGTAACATGTAATTCAGGTGTGACGTAAGGTCTTTTATGAAGCGTTTGGGGGCGAGCTTTATTAGGCTACTGGGGCAAATATCCAGTTTTGAGTGGGTTTTGGAGAATTTGTTGAGTGCTTCAGTGATGGTATCTTCGGTTAGCAGATCGAAGTCATTCCAGGTTCGGTCTGCTGGGTATTCACCGGGAGTAGGGTCCAGGTAATTCATAAATGTTTCGTAGTCGTTCAATAGAAATCAAACAAAATAAAACATGGAAAAGAAAATAAGATGATACCTTTTTTATTGGACATAACTTAATACATTTCTTGATTAGCTTTCGAAGGTTGCCCTTCTTCCTCAGATCAGATCAGATCGTAGTCGTTGGTATTGAGTGGTAATGTGGCCAAGATGGCCGACTGGTAGGACGTGAAGTGAGGAGCTCCTCAAACGTTATCGGATAACTCCTCCTCAGAAAGTACAATCGATAGCCATCTGACCTGACCGTTGAAAGAAACGTTGAAGGGACAACGAACCAGAAAGGACCGAGTCCGAAACCACAGACGTGCCCGAATTCAGAGGAGCAAAGCCCCCGAGGAACCCGGCTTCGACCAGAGCACATACCTGGGTCCCTGGGTCCTGAAGATCTAACCCGAGACTGACAGGGCCGCACCACCTGAACAGAAACAAGCACGTCTGCTAACACATCGCCCGAAACCGCCACACCACCCGGGAAGAGGTCAGTCAGTCGGAAAGGGCCGAATCGCTAGCACACCGACCTGGCCAGAATCAAGCAGCGCCCGCCTGGACCTCGGTGGAGATGGGCTGCAACGCCAAATCAGAACACCGTTGCCCCAACAAAGGATCCGATAATCGCAGACTCAGCATCCAACTAATGACACCAATACTATAAGCATCGGTAAGACGCGAATCGGAGAAGCTCCTGCCCGGGCCTCGGAGAAGCCCACATATAACGCGTGATGGAAACAAAGAGCTGCAGAGTGGGGACTATACGAGATGCTGCTGCCTCTGAACTGTTGCTGCTTGATAAATTGCTACATAAACAACACCACCGACTTGCTGCATAATCATGCTGCAGGTTGACTATCTCCCTGAGGTAAACGGTGAGTTCAGCTGAAGAACCAGATTTCTGAGCTAGCCCCAACCCATCGCCCTCTGACTTAGAGGAAACCCTGGCTTCTGCTCCGGTTCTGCTGCTCCGCTGTCGTCTGCTCCAGCTCCAGCTCGTCCCAGTCCATCTGTCCCTGCTCATTGCAACCCGTCTGCTCCAGCTTGCTCCAGTCCATCTGTCCCAGCTTGTCTACTCCAGCTAGTTCCAGTCCTGCTACTCCGCTTCCTTCTGCTCCAACTTGTTCCAGTCCGTCTGTTCCAGCTTGTTCCAGTCCATCTGCATTGCTTGTTCCAGCGTGTTCCAGTCCACCTTGTTCCAGTCCATCCGTTCCAGCTTGCTCCAGCTTGTTCCAGTCCTGCTCCAGCCTGTTCCAGTCCTGCTACTCCGCTTCCTTCTGCTCCAACTTGTTCCAGTCCGTCCATTCCAGCTTGTTCCAGCCCATCGACATTGCTTGTTCCAGCGTGTTCCAGTCCGCCTGTTCCAGTCCGTCCATTCCAGCTTGCTCCGGCTTGTTCCAGTCCTGCTCCAGCCTGTTCCAGCCCTGCTACTCCGCTTCCTTCTGCTCCAACTTGTTCCAGTCCGTCCGTTCCAGCTTGTTGCAGCCCATCGACATTGCTTGTCCCAGCGTGTTCCCGTCAGTGCGTTCCTGCTTGCTCCAGTCCACCCGTTCCAGCCACTCCAGTCCATCTGTTCCAACCTGTTCCAGTCACATCGCATCAGCCCTGCCTGTTTTTGCCTTCCTGCCTGCCTGCCTACTAGCCCATCAACCAACCTGCCTGCCTGCCTGTTAACCCATCAACCAACCTCCCTGCCTGCCTGCTAGCTTGTCAGCCCACTGACTTACCTGCTCGCCAGCCCATCAACTTGCCTGCTTCTCAGCCCATCGTCTTGCCTGCTTGCCTGCTTGTCAGCCCATCAACCAACCTACCTGCTTGTCAGCCCATTGACTTACCTGCTCACCAGCCCATCAACTTGCACCTCTGCCCACCGTCGTGCCTGCTTACCTGCCCATCAACTATCTGCCTGCCTTCAAGCACCACATCTACCTACCTTCCTCCCCAGCCTACCTGCCTGCTGCCTGCCATTCCAGTTTTAAGCCTCCAGTCCAGCTTCCCGCTCTATCTATTTGATTAACACCTTAGTCACCATTTACACTGTAACACCTCAGTCACTACTTATGGCCTCTTTACACATTCTCTTCCTTGCCCTGTCCCTTCCTAATCTTTTTCCCCTCTCCCTACCGCTGTCTACCGCTGGAACTCACTGCCCAACCATGTCCTCTCCTGTCCTGCTCACTACTGCAATACCCTACTCACCCCCGTCCCTCGCCACCTCACCTTTTCTCCTGTCCCCCTCCTCTTTCCTAGCTCTCAACCTTCAACACTTCCTTCCTGCCATTAACCCATCCCCATTCCTCCTAAGTGCATCCCGTCTTCATCGCCTTTGTCGCCCTACCTCTCCCACCCTCCTCCGCACTCTTTTGCTCCTCCTCCTGCTATCCGCAGGAGACATCAATCCCAATCCAGGTCCCCCACACCTGTCCTCGTCCTATCCATGCAAACGATTCCGGGATGTCTCAAATCTCATCTCTATTTTTATTTTTTTTATTTTTGTTACATTTGTACCCCGCGCTTTCCCACTCATGGCAGGCTCTATGCGGCAGGCAATGGAGGGTTAAGTGACTTGCCCAGAGTCACAAGGAGCTGCCTGTGCCGGGAATCGAACTCAGTTCCTCAGTTCCCCAGGACAAAAGTCCACCACCCTAACCACTAGGCCAGTCCTCCATTCTCCTCCCCTCCTCCCCCCTCTTCCCTCCCCTTCTCATGTGCCCTGTGGAATGCCCGCTTGGTCTGCAACAAACTTCCCTTCACCCACAATCTCTTCATCTCTCGTTCCCTTCAAGTGCTCGCCCTAACTGAAACCTGGCTCTCCCCTGATGACTCTGCGTCAGTGGAGTAGCCAGACCTGACATTTTGGGTGGGCCCAGAGCTAATATGGGTGGGCACTATGTATGAGTAGTGTTTCTTGGGATCCTACAAAATAATGCCTTAGAATGCATTTGATGATGGATTTCTAAGTAGTCTGCCCAACAGCTGCCCTGCATCAACATAAACCACAAACATACTTAATGGAGGGGGAAAAACAATATTTTTAAATATTAATCCATCAGAGCCATCATTTTGATTACAACTGGTAGTGGGCTTCTAGGTGGGGGTGGGATGTTCACTGCCTATGGCAAAAAAAGTATATTTTAATCATTAAATATACCTTTTTTTGCCCTAGGCAGTGAAGTGCTTACCCCACCCAGAAGCCCAACGCTAGCCAGCATTCTAATTACACTCTTGAGTATGAACACATTACATGACATGCTAAAATTTTACCTGCAGGGCCAAACTAAGCTGTGTTCTGCCCCTCCCCCTTTGTATTTCCATGATTGCAGATGCTCTTGGTAGGGCCATGGCCTCTGGGACCCTCTCCATGCAATACAGACACACATAACAAAATGGCCAACTAGCACCATTTTGAAAATGGGATCACTACTCCTGCCCTATTTTGATTATACAACCCTAATGGATGGCATAAATGGAGGGAAGAAGGGGGACATAGGAGAATTGAGGGGATGAGCGGCAGTGGAGGAGAGAGTAAGGAAGGTTCAGTGGCAGTGTTGGCTTTTATTTGAGTGGGACGGGGGACTCCAAGGGTTTTCATTGGTGGGAAGGCTGTGGCAGTGTAGTGACTTTCTATGGTTTTCTTTTGTTTATTTAATTTTTATGAAATCAACCAAAATAAACATTAAAGAAACCTAATGAAATAACAGAAAAGTGCAATCAACAACAACAAAATAAGCAGTTTTATGTGTACTCCAAACATACTTTTACCAAAGAGGCACAGCATAAGGAAGAGTAATGTAAACGTCCTCGTACTCACCACTTCACCACAGAACATGTATAAAAAGGTCCCTTCACACATTATTGCACCAAAGAAATAACCAGCAGGCAGACACAGGGTGGACTGTGGAGGAGCCGCGCGCTGCGACACACAAGCCGACTGCTTTCCTATGCGGCACCGCGTGTGGCTCCACCATGCCGTGTGCAGTGCGGGGAGCGTGGGGGTGCAAGGCTTACTCGAGTTTCTTGAAGCCCTCGCCACCCTCGTCAGCGAGGTGATCCGGTGACCGGCCCGTGGCGTGTATAGGTTGCAAACAGCGCTGAAGGGAGCGTGCCCGTCACCTCCTGCAGGAAGACAACCCCGTAGAAGGGATCCCTGTTGCGGTACAACCGCCACACTCTTCATCTGTGGCTGCTGAGCCAACAGACACAGATACACCCTAATCCACAAACTGGTTTTAATCATTGTGAACGCTAAGACCTGCTGGTGAGCATTAGCAACACCACAGAAACAGAAAATGTCCCCTAGTACTGTGCAAAATATAAAGATAGCAGATGTAAATTTGAAAAATACCAATCCCCACTTTACAAATTACAAATAGAAATAAAACAAATAAGGAAAACAGACAATACCATTTATTGGACTAATACATTTAGCATTCAGAGGCCAAAACCTCCTTCCTCAGGTCAATACCGTATACTGCTATTACAGTATCCTGTCCTGACCTGAGGAAGGGGGGTTAGGTCTCTGAACGTTAGTCAAAATGTATTAAAATTATTTCCATTTCTATTTATAAACATGTATTAACACAGCTGCAATAGTACTTTAATCTAAAGCAGAAAAAAAATCTTTTATTTACCTTTGCTGTCACTGGTTTCTGCTTTCCTCATCTTCTCTTCACTCTCTCCCTTCCATCCACCATCTGCCCCTTCAATACAGTGTCTGGCTTCTCTCTTTCTGCCCCTCCATCCAGCATCTGCCCTCTTTTCCTTCCATCCAGTGTGTGCTCTCTCTGTCTCTGCCCATTCCATCCACCGTATGCCCCTGTCTGTCCTCTCTCCCCGCCTTCCAACCATTGTATGCCCTCTCTCGTGCTTCCATCCTGGATCTGCCCTCTTTGTCTCTGCCCTTCCATCCTCTGCCATTTCTCTGTCTTCCATCCAGGGTCTGCCCTTTGCCCAATCCATCCACTATCTGCCCTTTCTCTCTCTCATCCATCCATGGTCTGCCATCTCACCCTCTCCCTTCCATCCAGGATCTCGCCTCTCTCTGTTTCTGCCCCTTCCATCTGCCCTTCCTATCCCTTCCATCCAGAATGTGCCCTTTCTTTCTCTGCCCCTTCCATCTATCATGTGCCCTTTCTCTCCCATCCATCCAGGGTCTGCTCTCCCTCTTTCTCCCTTCCATCCCGGATATGTCGTCCCCCCCCCCCCCCCCCCCGTCTATCGACCATCTGTCCATTCTATTCAGGGTGTTCCCTCTCTACCTCTCTCTGCCCCATCTTCCATCCACCATCTGCCCTCTCTATCTCTGCCCTTTCTTTAATCCACTGTCACAGTCTGCCCTCTCCCTTGTCTGCCCTCTATCCTTTTTACTGGATCCATTCGCCCCCCCCCCCCCCCCTGATGCTGCTGCTCCTCCTGCTTCAAACTATCATCAAAAAAAAATAATAAACCAAGATCGCGGGGCCCTACCTACTCGTGGCTGCCGACTGTGCTCCAGAACTGGAAGTGACGTCAGAGGGGCGGGATCGGCAGCCACGGGTAGTTTAGACCCTTCAATGTTCCTACTTCTTCTTACCCCTACACTACCGCTGCTAGTCTGCTGGGTGAGAAGCAGGCAGTGGCGGTGGTGACACACAGGGCTAGAGGCTGCTGCAGGAAGGCGCGGGACCATCGGCGACTCCGACAAGAGGAGCAATTTGGCAGGGGGTGGAGCAGAAGAAAGGTGCCGCGCGGAACCACCCAGAAGAGAGACAGGGTCGACGGGCCAAATAGAGCAGCAAGAGCAGAGCACCCCCTGCTGACTTGCACCCGGGGCGGACCGCCCCCCCCCCCCCCCCTTGGTACACCACTGCTATAGTAATATCGAGATGTTTCATATTGTCGGAGATTGGGAGAGTGTGATCTGGGGTATTGATGGTTGTGGGGTGGTCTGGGCTGTGTTGGGAAGAGAGGATGTGTTTTTTCTTTATTTAGTTTCCATGATTCTCAAGCTATCATTTTCGTCACCCTTCTCTGTATCTTTTCGAATTCCAGTATATCTTTGAGTAGCGGTGACCAGAAAATATATCTAAGTTGTTTGGGTCGGCTCCATCAGGTGTTGTGGTGCTCCGACATGAGATGCTGTTCTCTTTGTGATTCTGAAAGCGAGAACTCAGTAGAGAGTTGCACGGGGACAGAAATCTTACCCATCCCCCCCCCCCCCCCCCCCCCCCCCCCCCCCCGTCCCTGCTGGAATCTTACCCGTCCCCACTGGAATCTTACGCATCCCCACCCATCCCCGCAAAAATTTAACCCATCCCCACCCATCCCTGTAAAATTTAATGGTACATAAAAGAAAATTCCAGACAGCTCCCTCAGTCTGTGTCTGGATTTGAGCCACAGCACTGTAGGCAAGGAAGGACCGGAAGTTGGAACTTGGAACACTCTGGTGCGCACATGTAAGATTTGTCTCTGAGTCACTGGCATTGTGTGCTGAGAGGTCGCCACATGCACACGCCAGTAGGTCAGGTGACATCTGATTCTCGTGCCTGTGTCAGAGCTGAGGTCTGTGCACCAGTCTAGGAGCAAAGAGGATTAATAGTAACATAGTAAGTGAACGGTCCATCCACTCTGCCCAATAGTCACACTCATTATCAATTCATCATTAAATCAACGAGTGTGATATTATATACTTGATTATGGTCTTTCTTTCGTGTTTCTGGAACAAAGACCACAGAAGTCTATCTGGCCCTATCCTTATGTTACAACTACTGGAATTGCCGTTGAAGCCCACTCCAGTCTATTCGTCTTCTCATTTCTGGGACACAGACCGTAAAAGTCTGTCCAGCACTGTCCTCATATTCCAGCCACTGAAGTTGCTGTCTAAGCCCTTTCCAGCCCATCCTAAACCAGATTGCCATGTATGAGACACAGACCATACAAGTCTGCCTGGTAATGTAATGGTATCAGTTTATTATATTTTGCTGGATTATATATACACCAATATATTTGTGCAGCTTTTATATATTTGACACTGCAGCAGAGAAAATAGTTTCATTTCAAGCCCCCCTCTCCCTATCCCTTTTTCTGGGAACTTCTGATAGCAGGGATAGTCAATTACAAACACTTAACAAAGACAAAAGAGAGATATTATGAAAATGATGAGGCTACTGTGAGGATGAAGCTCCCACCTCAGGATCCCAGGTCCCTCTTTCACTCAGGGTGAGCTGGTTCTCAGTATGCAGATTTATGCAAATTAATCTACCACCCTTTTCTGCTCAGGGTGACCTGCTTCTCAAAAAGCAAACATAGTCAGGTTTCACCAATCAGGCTATTTTCATACACAACTTTATTCCAGCCTCTGGGGCACACTTCTTTTAGCTTAAAACACTTTCACAAGCTACAAGCTTCAACAGTTCTTCCAGCTTAACCATTTCATTTCTTCCTACTCAGTGCATAAGTACATAAGTACATAAGTAGTGCCATACTGGGAAAGACCAAAGGTCCATCTAGCCCAGCATCCTGTCACCGACAGTGGCCAATCCAGGTCAAGGGCACCTGGCACGCTCCCCAAACGTAAAAACATTCCAGACAAGTTATACCTAAAAATGCGGAATTTTTCCAAGTCCATTTAATAGCAGTCTATGGACTTGTCCTTTAGGAATCTATCTAACCCCTTTTTAAACTCCGTCAAGCTAACCACCCGTACCACATTCTCCGGAAACGAATTCCAGAGTCTAATTACACGTTGGGTGAAGAAAAATTTTCTCCGATTCGTTTTAAATTTACCACACTGTAGCTTCAACTCATGCCCTCTAGTCCTAGTATTTTTGGATAGCGTGAACAGTCGCTTCACATCCACCCGATCCATTCCACTCATTATTTTATACACTTCTATCATATCTCCCCTCAGCCGTCTCTTCTCCAAGCTGAAAAGCCCTAGCCTTCTCAGCCTCTCTTCATAGGAAAGTCGTTCCATCCCCACTATCATTTTCGTCGCCCTTCGCTGTACCTTTTCCAATTCTACTATATCTTTTTTGAGATACGGAGACCAGTACTGAACACAATACTCCAGGTGCGGTCGCACCATGGAGCGATACAACGGCATTATAACATCCGCACACCTGGACTCCATACCCTTCCTAATAACACCCAACATTCTATTCGCTTTCCTAGCCGCAGCAGCACACTGAGCAGAAGGTTTCAGCGTATCATCGACGACGACACCCAGATCCCTTTCTTGATCCGTAACTCCTAACGTGGAACCTTGCAAGACGTAGCTATAATTCGGGTTCCTCTTACCCACATGCATCACTTTGCACTTGTCAACATTGAACTTCATCTGCCACTTGCACGCCCATTCTCCCAGTCTCGCAAGGTCCTCCTGTAATCGTTCACATTCCTCCTGCGACTTGACGACCCTGAATAATTTTGTGTCATCGGCAAATTTAATTACCTCACTAGTTATTCCCATCTCTAGGTCATTTATAAATACATTAAAAAGCAACGGACCCAGCACAGACCCCTGCGGGACCCCACTAACTACCCTCCTCCACTGAGAATACTGGCCACGCAATCCTACTCTCTGCTTCCTATCTTTCAACCAGTTCTTAATCCATAATAATACCCTACCTCCGATTCCATGACTCTGCAATCTTCCCTTTGAAACATTTCTTCTTGCACAGTTCAATATCCATAGATTTCTTCCCCCTGAGCCCTCTCACACAGCCATTTGGGCTCAGTACCAACTCAGTCCCCGGACACACAGTCCCCGGACCCACAGTCTTTTCCTCTGGGACACACAGTTCCTCTTCACTGTTCTAGACACAGTCCTTTCATCTGACACACACAGTTCCTCTTCACTGTTCTAGACACAGTCTTTTCACCACCAGGCCATAGGGCTCAGCCAGCACTTCTCATGGGGATCCCTCTGCTTCAGTTACCAGCCTTCTTTCTCAGCTGCCAGCTCTCCTCCTCCCTTCACAACTCAGGAGGAGTATAAGTAGTTAATAGCCAAACAGGCCCCAGCCCATAACCTGCTGCACCTGTTTCTATCCCCAGGACTCTCCCCGGTCCTAGCGACCTCCAGCTATCCTCCAGGACTCGCCCCAGGTCCTAGCGACCTCCAGCTATCCTCCAGGACTCGCCCCAGGTCCTAGCGACCTCCAGCTATCCTCCAGGACTTGCCCCAGGTCCTAGCGACCTCCATCTCTACCTCCCCTTTCTGGCTCCCTTCAGCAACTCACCCAGCCCTTTTCCCTGGACATTCTAGGGGAACTACGCCCTCTAGGGGCCTAACCAGGGTAGGACAGCCTCTTCCTTCTTACAATATATAACTCTCTCTGCCCTCCCACCTAAAAGGACTGAACAAAAGCTTGACTAAGGTGGGTACCTGGACGCTCATCAGGACATCTCTGAAAACCAAAGACCCAAGAGACAGAAAGTCTGGAGAAGCCATTGAAGACAAAGAAACAGGACATTTGCTTGTCAAAGGTATACCTGCCCCTCCCATCAGCTTTCAGACATCTGCAGAAAGAAGGACTTATAATGTGGTCATGTGAAGAGACTACATTAACCATAATGCCTTGCAAAATATCCAGGACATGCACACACCATGCTTCTCTGCTAACATTATAAAAGGCCTGGAAACAGCCCAGCTCGCTCTCTTGGAACCTGCCTCCTCTTGGGACCTGCCTCCTCTTGGAACCTGCCTCCTCTTGGGACCTGCTGCTCTCTTTGGGGTCCGCTGATGCCTCCTGTCCTGAAACATGTGCTCATCAATCAGCTGGACCACAGCATGCTTGTAACAAGGACTTGTAAGTTAACCTACCTGCTACTTTGTTCTATTTTATGCACAAATTCTCTGTTCTAAGATCCTTTTAAAAACCTACCTCTCATGTGCAATTGTATATTAAATCAATCTTTTTGAAGCAAAAAATACGGTCTCTTTGTGTTCTAGAGTATATGGTATCTTTTATATATACTTAATTTATTTAATTTATTGCAATTATCACCTTTGGTGATTGGTGGAGAAATTAATATCCTAAAACTTATAAATACAGCGCCTGCTCTTAAATTATAAACAATAGCGAGTGCTCTAGAGCTCTTTCCCCCAAGATAAATCATTTCTTCTAACATATTTATTGGTAGAGAATGTGGGCAACTATTCTGTGCGAGTAGAGTGAGGTAAATTATATTTTTGTATTTTGCTGCTTTATAGAGAACTGAGTATCAGGTTTCATTAATTCAATTCCCGATTGATAAATTGATAAGGTTTTCAGGTATTCAGAATGCTGTGCTGGATGGATGTTTGGTCTTATTTAGGTACTTATGCACTCATGTACTTTATGTATTTCATAATAAAATCTTCAGGCATGCTCTGGCATAAAATAAAAACCAATTTTGCAGTTTCTTTTGAGAAGGACATAGATAACCCCACTTTGCCTAAGCAATGCGTAGAATCCTCTGGCCCTAATCCTTGGACCCATAATGTAACTGATGATATTTCCATTCCCTCTCAGCCCTAGAACAGCCAGAGTTGCCATCTAAGCGTCACTTGACACATCCACACACATGCAGCAATTTCAGGTTAGGTTTTATATAACTTCCATTTTCTAATTACAGATCCTTTGTGTTCATCCCATGCCTTTTTGAATTGCGTCGTCATTTGTGACTCTACCACCTCCTTAAGCCTACTACTACTACTTGACATTTCTAAAGCGCTACTAGGGTTACACAGCGCTGTACAGTTTAACAAAGAAGGACAGTCCCTGCTCAAAGGAGCTTACAGTCTAAAGGACAAAATGTCAAGTGGGGGCAGTCTAGATATCCTGAATGGAGGTATAATGGTTATATGCTGAAGGCGACATTGAAGAGGTGGACTTTGAGTAAGGATTTGAAGATGGGCAGGGAGGGGGCTTGGCGTATGGGCTCAGGGAGTTTATTCCAGGCATAGGGTGAGGCGAGGCAGAAAGGCCGGAGCCTGGAGTTGGCGGTGGTGGAGAAGGTGGAGAGGAGGAGACAGCACTCAAAGAACTTGGTATTTGATAGATGAGAGGCTGGTGCAGGTGCAGCTTATACTTTCACGGGAATCCCACTGACCTGCTTCCATCCCCGCGGCGACCCCGCAGGGACTGCCTCCGTCCCCGCGGGAACCCCGCAGAACTGCTTCCATCCCCGCGGGAACCCCGCAGGAACTACCTCCGTCCCTGCGGGAATCCCGCGGGTTCCGCGGGACTCCCGCGAACCCCGTTCCCGTGCAGCTCTCTAGAACTCAGCTCTTTTTCTTTCTATCAGGTAGCAAAGTATTGTTGTTGTGTTTTTTTGTTTTGATTTCTTGCAGGTCCTTCTTCAGTTGGTTCATAAGCTAGGGCATTAGTTCCTGCATGTTCCTTATGATTTCTCTTTGGGTTTTTATTATTTTCTTCTTTTTGTAGAGTTGATGTATAAGTTCATTTCTCAGTTTTCGACCAGTGTGTTTGCAGAGTTTGTCAGAATTGTAAGTTGTAGCCAAAGGACTTTTGATCTTGAGTCCTTTGGGAATGGATGTCGCTCTTCTCGCAGACTGTCAAAAAGTAACATCCAACGGGGGCAAGATGGCGGCTGAATGAGCAGCGCAGGAAGCAGCTCCGTTTGTTGCAGTCAGTTAATACATTGAAAAGCTATTTACTTGCTTAAACTATGCCTAAAAGGAGAGGCAAACAGCGAACTGGACCCGCGATTCCTGTATTGCCGAGAACTGCAACGCTTGACCGCTTCCTTTTATCGGGAATGACTACAGGATCATCCTCGCTGCTGAGAGGTGCAGAGGGAGGTCCCTCGCTCCCCCGGCTTGAGGCGGAAACAACGCTTAGTCCCGAAGTGAGGATTCCTCCTCTGATGCCGGGGATGGCGTCAACTACGGCCCAGAATACTCCGGGTGAGAAAACTCCGATGGGGTCTCCTGGTGCGGGCGCCGAAGTGATGTCAGAGACGCCGACAAACCCCACATCGATGGAAGCGGGTGCGAGCGGAGGAGAAGAGGTTACTGGGGAAGACCATGGAGATACAGGAGGAGACTCGGATCTTTCCTATTTTCCTGACTTGGGATCCCCAAGTAAGTCGTTTTTGCCCTGTAAGCCTCAAACTATTACACTAGAAAATATATGGGAGGCACTTGTGGGACTGGAAGCCTCTTTTGCACAGAAGTTTACCTAATTTACCCAGAAATGTAATTTAGATATCGGAAACATATCTGAATTAGAGACAAAAGTAACTTCTCTGGGTAGAAGTATGGAAAATAACTCAGCTGCCGTTCAAAGCTGTCAACAGATTCAGATGAATTTGATCAAGGAAAATATTTTTCTACAACACAGGATTGAAATCTTAGAAAACCACCAACGATCAAATACTCTGAGACTGATAAACTTTCCTAAGCAGCTTGCTATTTCACCACTGATAACCCTTAAACAGTATTTAACTGAGAATTTAAAGATTTCAGAAAAATCTCATCCTCCGATATCCAAGATTTACTATATAGAACCTTATCGAAAAAAGGTGGTTCCTCCAGCAGAGACTTTGGACCTGAATTTGGATTTGACTCAAATAATAGAAGGAGAGAATGTGGGTTTAACAACTGCGACTCTTCAAGTATTTTTCATACTTCAGCCAGATAGAGACTGGATACTCAAGCAATATTTCCTTAATAAAAGTCAGGATTTCTTAGGTTGCCAAATTAGAATGTATCCAGACGTCTCTAGGGCGACCCAGAGAAAAAGACAGGGATTCCTTAAATTAAGGCCGAAGGTACTACAACTAGGTGCACTTTTTTGGCTGAATTTCCCATGCAAGTGTGTAATAAAATTGAATTCCGTAAAGTATGTATTTTTTGAGGCAAAGCAACTAAATACTTTTATAGAGGCTAAACTGAGAGATTCCTCGTCCCCATTTCCAATAACTGTAACAATTTCAACCCCATGATTGATTTAAGAATCCCGATTGCTCTCACCAGCCACTTTATTCTTAATTAGAAATTGCTTTTCTGATTTATTAATCTTTTCCTTAAATTAATAGGGGCCTAAAGATGATAATTTAGTTTATTGTATTTGCCTGTATTGTTTCTCTTGTATAATTGGAAAAGGAACTATTATAATCATGTATACTTGATGTAAAAATTAAAATCTTATAAATAAAAAATTAAAAAAAAAAAAAAGTAACATCCAACCATATACAGGAGAAAATGAGTAGGAAGGTTACAGGCTCAGCCCACCAGGTGGCGCTGCAACATTAAAAAGTCGGTGAGAGCTGGTTCGGTTCAGTGGCTGTGCTGTGGTTGGGCGGTTGGAATAAGGAAAGAGCTGTGTTTGTCTCCTCGGTATCTGCAACTGACCACAGGCACCATTACACTCTACAGCAGATGTGGTCACTGAAGATGTCTCTTCTCCTCCTGCCTGTGACTCCATTCGGAAGCAGAGATTCTGGGGTTCCTTCACCCTGGGGAAGCCTCATGTTAGATTTCCATCTGATATAGCAATTGGAAGCAGCAGCAAGTGCCACACAACCCATAACGGTGGCGACCATCAAGTTTTGCGGACCGATATTTGGCGACCAATGTTTAATCCCAAAAAATGCAGGGTCATACACTTGGGTCACAAAAATCCAAGGGAACGGTACAGTATAGGGGTGAAGTGCTTCAGTGCACGAAGGAAGAGCGGGACTTGGGGGTGTGTCTGATGACCTTAAAGCTTTCAAACAGGTAGAAAAAGCGACAGCCAAAGCCAGAAGGATGCTTGGGTGCATAAAGAGAGGCATGACCAGCAGGAAAAAGGAGGTGATAGTTCCGTTGTATAAGTCTCTGGTGCAGTTCTGGAGACTGCACCTACGGAAAGATATAAACAGGATGGAGTCGGTCCAGAGGACGGCTACAAAATTAGTAAGCAGTCTTGAACGCAAAAATTATAGGATCAGGCTTATGAACCTCAACATGTATACGCTGGAAGAGAGGAGGGAGAGAGGAGACATGATAGAGACGTTTAAATACCTCAAGGGCATTTATGTACAGGAAGTGAGCCTTTTTCAACTGAAGGAAAGGTCTGGAATGAGGGGGCACACGATGAAGTTAAGAGGGAACAGGCTTAGGAGTATTCTAAGAAAGCATTATTTCAGGGAAAGGGTGGTGGAGGCGTGGAATGGCCTCCCGGTGGAGGTTGTGGAGTTGAGGACTGTTCTAGAATTTTAAAAGGCATGGGATAAGCATGTGGGATCGCTTAGGAAAAGGAAGAGTTAGGGATTATAGAGGATGGGCAGACTGGATGGGTCATATGGCCTTTATCAGCTGTCAAGTTTCTATGTTTCTGTGATTGTGCCAGAGGTCTGTAGACAACACCCATATGGACAGCTATTCCATCATCTCTTTTCAAGGCGATATAAATTGCTTCTTCCTTTGCCCAGACTCCCTGCATTTCAGTCACTTTTACATTGTTTGTCACATACAGAGCCATTCTTCCTAAACAGGGATTTTATTACCTTTTGTATCTCTTGAGCTTTCAAAGGGGCATTAAGCTGCTCTTTCATTTCCTGTGTTAGACATGGGATTCCGGAGTCATCCAGATAGTCTGTAATTACTGAGACCTCTGTCTCAGGCTCTGCTCTGTAAACCTCTGAGAAGTATTCTCGGAATAAGTGTATCAAGTCTTCAGGGCGATGTTTCCTAGTCCCATCCGGGGCTTGTATCGTATGAATGTACGAGTTCCCCGCCCAAGTCTTGACAGTACGCGCTAATATTTTCCCTGTGCGATTACCATATTTCTCTAGCTTGACTTTTAAAACACATTTATGTGAAATGCTTTCTTCCTCTTTCTGCTCTGTGGTTTTGACTTCTACCCTGTTACTCTTTTCATGTTTAACCTGCACATTTTTGCTCTTTATGCAGCTCTTCATCTGCTCCCTTTCTCTCTCTCCTTACCCGTGTATTACTTGCCTCTATATCTATTTTTATATTTATTGTCTATTTGCTGGCCCTTTTTGATTTGCGTGGCGTGTGCAAGTGTATGATAGATGTATGATTGGCGGTATTTGCGTATATCGAGTACGATCCTCTTCAGCGGACTCATGCCAGCAACTCTCGCTGAACGCTGTTGAGATTTCGTGCTTTTTCCTATTCCTAACACGTTTACTCTCTGTGTCCTCTGCCATTCCTTTCTTACTTTTTGGCTTCCCTATCTGTGGCCGCTTTTACCCTTCCTAATCTGTTGATCTCGGGTTGAATGAGATCCAGAAATCTTCCTCTGTGTATGTCATTGTGCTGCTCAGCGTCAATGGGTTGCTTTTAACTCCGTATGCTGCTGCACTGTCTGTATTGTAAAGGTCTTGTGATTTGCATGTGAAATTCTGCACTCCTCTGACCGTCCCTGCATTGCTGCTGTCTTTTAATATCCTTCTAAGGCTAGTCTCTCTATACAGATTTGCCTCTGACTTGAAGCCTGTTCCTCTCTTAATGAACTGTTTCTCTATTGCTTCCCCTCTGAAACATTCCTTCCCCGGTCTTTCCCTGTGATTGCTGCACCTCACAGCGACCCAGCTCCTTTCCTCTGGGTTTCACTTAACCTCCGAGTACTTAACCTCTACCTTCAATGCTCCCTGATTACCCACCGTACCACCTCCGTCTGAAACTGTCCTGATGTGTCTCTGTTACAGCCCTGCCAATCGGCGGGTGAACTATTTGTAGCTTTCATTCTTTAAAATTCCCTGCCAGTTTTCTAGCTCCACACTGGTACTTCCTGCTTTAGATTTAGAAGTGCGTATTACCCTGGCTTCCCCTATCTCCGTTACTGCCAGGCTCTACGGGCATCCCCCCCCCCCCCACACTCTTCCTATCATACAGCTGTACATTCGAAACTGTTACTATGCTTCCAGATTTTTATCTCACATACTCTGTAGCAACGTACTCCCTTGCTTTGCACTTTCCTACGCTTTATATTCTTATCCCGTGCTTCCTCAGTCGTGAACCTCCCACCTGATCTATTTTCCTCTCTTCACACTCCCGTCTGAGCCTCCCCTGGAATGAGTATTCTGTGTGTGCAGTTCTGAACTGAGCACCAGCTCATAATCTTAGCTGAGAAAGCTCCTGTCTGTCTTTTGATTCAACTTTCCGTCCCCCTCTCAAGCTGTGTTTCCGGTTTGACTTACAACTGCGTAGTTACTGCTTCTATCAGTGAATCAGCTATTTCTCTCCCTGCTCCCCCTCCACACATAGCTGCAAAACTGTTACTGTGCTCTGAGATTCCTCAGATTCCGTGGTTATTAATCTCACTTTCATCTGTACTTTCTCTTTGAAAAAAAAGGGGTCTTTTGGCCTGTCCCCTGGCTCCGCGACTTGTTTTTTCTAAGCTGTCTGAACTCCAGAAGCAGGCATCTCTGTCACTAATTGCAAATGCTTTATACTGTAACCCACGGCTTGTTATCACACCATGCTCTTTTCTTCCGGATAGACATTACTTTTTCGTTTGCTGTTCGCCGCCCACTATGGGCGTGGCAACTGGGCATGGCTTCTCTCTGTCTACTACACCCCGGGTACGCCTCCTGCTCCTCTCTTTCCTGTAACTCCCCACTCACGTATTCAATTTACTTCGCCATTCCCGGCACTGTTTAGTTGTGATATTGCCCCTGCATGTTTAGAAGTTAATCTATGAAAAGCCACAGCTTAAATACTTTGTTATTTGCTCCTGCGTTTTTGATACTGATCGCTGCCCAGCCTCCCAACCACCAGCTCTGCCACCCATCTAGGCTAAGCTCCTGAGGATCCCTTCTTTCTGCACAGGATTCCTTTATGTTTATCCCACACATGTTTGAATTCCGTTACCGTTTTCATCTCCACCTCCTTTTTAGTTTTTTATGAATTTAAAGCCTTTTGAGGTCTGAAAGCTTTCACCAATTCCTCATTTACAGGAATCAGAAGTACTTAATAACTATTAGCATGCGTAATGCTCTCCTGAACTGGCCATTCAGGGGAGAATTTTGCACTGCACCTTTGATGTATCATTCTGTTCTATTCTTACAAAGAGAGTTGGTGCAGCTTTCAGATAAGAGGGGAAAAAAATTTAAGAGCTCTACTTCCTGATTCCTTTATTACAGGAAGTCACAACTGTTGCACTTCCTATCTCTCTTCCTCTCAAGGAGAGTGAAAGCTTGAAACGCTGGTGTCTGAATCTACTAAACTGTTTGTGTGAATTGAATTTATGCTGCCCGTCTTCGGCTTTCTCCTTGGTTCAACTAACTCTTGTCACGTTGTGTTGTGTCTTGAAGCAATGTGCTATTTCCTACTTCTTTTGACTGATTGCAAAGGGTTACTTAAACTCTGCTCTTGTAAATGTTTTTTTGCATTCCATTTTCCTTTTTTCTAGGTACCTTTTTATTGCATTGCAATCCAAATACGCCCTGCTACAATGCAGGTGTATAATATTTTTATACATTTATCGATTCACATCCATTTTGGCTTTTTATATCTCCTCTCCTGAAGAGGCATTGTTTTGACACATTCCTTATTTCTGTTACCCGCCTCCTGACCCTCCCTTGTCTGAAATTTTCCCGTAAGTGGAGAGCGTGTGCTCATTTTCTGATTTTTGTATTTATGCACTTGTTCTCCATGACTCTCGCAAGACGTAATGACTTCTTTCCATATTTTAACCACATAAGTTGCACTACCGGTCTGTTTAAGTTTTGCCTTTCCCCAGATGGATACAGTTGTCACCTTGCCGTCTTCCACAGAGGGGAACCTCCGTCAGCAAAGAAGAGCTACCACATGATGTAGCAGACCTGGGGGCAACGTTTCTGAAATGGATCGCCAAATTGGAGGACAACTTCACAGACCCCAATATAACCCAGTGTCAGCTACAAGATATCATTGTTCGAGAGTTTGCACACATGCATCAATTGGTCCATGAGGAAAAGAGACCAGCACTCCACTTACTGGACTTGCAAGAAGCTTTGACCTCTGCCCTTCTATCTGAATAGTCTGCCTTCTGAGTCCTGCAGGCCTCCTGCAGCTAAGGGCCCAACCCTTGGTGAATGGTAGTCATTGCAGGTGAAGATTCCATGCCTCCATCCCACTTTCTTTGTCTTTCTCACGTACCTCCTGCAACACAATGCCCGCAATTTTGACTGTTTTTGTGCATCATGTTTTCCTGAGCCTGTACCTGCATACATCACCATATTAACTGCCTACATCCTCTTATTACCTATCTTTCCCAATCTGTCTTGCACATTATACAAGCCAGAAGTGGGGATATAATCTGCGGACCCTTGTTCCTTGAATAATATGAGACTTTGCCTTTTGACCCCAATTAATCAGGAGATAAATAATTTCATTTCCACTATTGCTATTAATGGACTCATCTTTCCTTCAATTTTATTTTCCCCTGTTTAATTACTTCAGTCGAGTCCTTTGTAAATGGCCTTTATGGTTTCCCTTTTGGTTTTATATTTAATAACAGTGTATTTTCATTTTAGCATGTTTCTTGAAATATATGTATTACTTCTGCTTATTCAATTCAGGCTGCCAATGTCCACAAAGAGATTGCAATGTATTGTTATAGAGGCTTTAGATATTTAGGTATCATTCAGGCATACAGTTATTTTGCTCTTTCAATCATACAATACCTTGAGGCTAATTTGTTCCTTTACCAACCTCTGACTCTTGATGGACTAATTATGATTATGCATGCCTAGGATAAAGACATGGAAAGATCCAAGTTTGTACACCGCAAGTATTCCGTCTTCAAGATCTATCCAGGCCCAAATGATGTTAGATCCCCCAAGGTCGTGGTGGCAATAATCTTTATACCTTGCAAACTACTGGACCACAAGCCTTGGGTCCATGTGAAAGATATACAGGTTTACCCAGCCGCAGAACCAGATGTTACCAGCCCAACCATCTCAAGACCAGCCACTTCCTTCAGCAGGCCAGCAGCGACTGTCACTTCTACTGATTCCTTGCCCAAGTCGCTGTGAAAATCCAGTCCTGTTAGACCGTCCAGATAGACCGTCTAGATTCTTCAGGGCTTCTACCGCTTCAATCACGATCAACAAAAGAGAATTCACAACCAACAGATACTTAAATTTGAGATTTACAGTTGCTGTTTATGGATATTAAAGATTCATATTTGGTTTTATTTTCAGTTTAGCAGTAATCCTGTCTATATATATTGAAAAGGTTTTATTTTTATTTTCCTATTATTTCCTTTATTGTTCTTATCGCTTTTCTAAGTGTTTCCCCGTTATTTCTGTTTATGTAATTCAAACTGATATTGCTTCAAACAGGATAACACCAAAACCTATAATACTATGGTATAACAGAGTAGATATTTATAGACTCGGTTGCATATCTTTCTGTAGGTTTGGCTAAGCTCCAAGTGGGGTAAGGGATATATAAAATGCCTCCCATGTTCCCAAGTTATTATGCATATGTCAAGATCTATGTATGGCCCTTCTTAATATAAATTTTCCTAGGTTCTCTTCCTATGGAGTTTCATAATTATAGACCCACAGAAATTGCTATTACTATCTTTGCGATATGATGCAACTGCATAGTTGCTATCCACTTCTTAATGCTCATGATTGGATGGCCATGACGGCTAAAGTTAGGCTCAAGAATTCCAGCCTGCTTAGGGATTCTGGATACCTGCAACCTAAGACAGCCTATAATCAGAGTACTAATCATATATTTGTTGAGTCCATAACAATGCTTAATCGAAACTGCAATTCCTTCCCAACACCACTGAGACAGAGCAAGTCTCAAGAGGGGTGACATCATGATTGAGGCTAAGAGGGTAATGAAGAAATATAATCATGTAACCAATGCAAATGTATAACCAGTATATAACCGACACATTAATCAGCTTGAATAATTTTTAGTAATATATGCATATACTGTTCGGGAAGAGTATAATCAAACCTGCATGTTAATGGGTTTAACGATATTACCCTTGTGATTGTATTTTGTTGCTGAACCGCAGTTATGGGTTAGTCCCAAGAGGGGTTAGAATGAGACAGAGATAGTATCCATGTTGTGACTAGGATTCCAACATTTTTGCCATACCAGATTTCATTCAGACTCTCAAATTTGATAGCTTTGCAGGATACCTTCTGGAATAGATGGAACCAAGCTAGACAATCCTAATGTCACCCTATGAGATAGGGTGAAGAGGGGAATGTTAATATGTGTTACAACTAGAGACCCCTCCACTGGAATAGTGGTGGGCCGTGCTCTAAAGCCTAGGCTGCTAAAAAGCACTGACTAGGCCAGAAATCTGATGCTGGCCTTGCAGCTAAGTACTTGCTGAAGCAGGGCCCAGCTGGCAGGGCTTATCAGAATCTGGTGTGACATCCAAATACAGTGTAAGGGCCAAGATGGAGGAATAAATGGCTAGGATAGTAGAAAGTTAGGTCAATAAAATGGAGTCTGGTTTTGTAAGATGGAGTCCTGTTCATGAAATATGAATACTTGTCTCGGTATCAAATAGTAGCAACAGAACCTTGCAGATCACCAATGTGGCCGCGCAGGCTTCTGCTTCTGTGAGTCTGACATCCTGCACGTACGTGGACGTCAGACTCTCAGACTCACAGAAACAGAAGCCTGCGCAGCCTTCTACGTGGAATGTTGCTAGTGGAATAGCAACATTCCATGTAGAATCTCCAATAGTAGCAACATTCCATGTAGAATCTCCAACAGTAGCAACATTCCATGTAGAATCTCCAATAGTATCTATTTTCTTTTTGTTACATTTATACCCTGCGCTTTCCCACTCATGGCAGGCTCAATGCGGCTTACATGGGGCAATGGAGGGTTAAGTGACTTGCCCAGAGTCACAAGGAGCTGCCTGTGCCTGAAGTGGGAATGGAACTCAGTTCCTCAGGACCAAAGTCCACCACCCTAACCACTAGGCCACTCCTCCACTGTTGCTACTATTTGAGATTCTACATGGAATGTTGCTACTAGGTTTAATGGGCAAGGAGAGGGTATTTAAGATCTGCCAATTTAGGCGGAGTTTGGAATTTTCCCCAACTCTACTCAGAGGGCAGATTGATTGAACTTGCATTGGGTAAGAATTAAAATGATTATTACCACTTATCTCTCTAGTCGGTATCTATTTCTTGGCTACATACTTATTTCTCTGAATACACCTACACAGACAAAATTATTCTCTATGATATGCACATAAGTGAGGAAACTCTTACCCATTTACCCACTATGTGGGAGCGTAGATACACAAAGATGCACTTAGGTGCTAGGAGTCAGAAAGCCAAGATCTCATTTAACAGACTTAGAATGAGCCTTCTGAAACCCTCTCTTCACCTCTGTGGGCACGGGTCCAACGGAGATCTAGAGAGGGGTACATAAAAACAGGAGTCAGATAAAAGAGGTCATGTTAGGGGAATATATTTTATGCCTTCTGGGAGACTCCCCTTGTCCATTTGGACACATGTCCATTGTGGGAGAGGGGCAATTCTTCCCGGGATAGAAAGGAAGAATAAAAACAGAAGCTGACCGCCGGAAATAAGGTGACTCTGAGAGAAGTCATGACCACAATCATGACAAGTACTAGGGGGCATGCGATGAAGCTACAAAGTAGTAAATTTAAAACGAATCAGAGAATTCGTTGCCGGAGAACGTGGTGAAGGCGGTTAGCTTGGCAGAGTTGAAAAAGGGGTTGGACGGTTTCCTAAAGGACAAGTCCATAGACCGCTACTAAAAAGGAATAACATGTATAGAATGTTTGTACGTTTGGGAAGCTTGCCAGGTGTCCTTGACCTGGATTGGCTGTGGTCGGGGACAGGATGCTGGGCTCGATGGGCCTTTGGTCTTATTGTTTTCTATTGGTGATTTATAAACAACAGTTGCACAGCATCTTGTTCCTTTTTATACTTTAATAAAAAGATTTAATATAAAATCAAAAGTGTTCGAGGCTTCTACAGATGAGAACAGAGCCCACGGGGACAAACTTTGTCTCCATGTCATTCTCTAGTAAGAAAGGAGTGGTTTAGCTTCAAGATAGTTGGCAAGTTGTAAAGAGGATTGAACAATCCATACACGGAACTACTCCTTCATTGTGTAAATTCTCTCGAGAACGTTTGGTTAAAACGAAAGAGATGGATCAGAGACTTATAAAAGTTGAAACAGCATTTCGAAAGACTGAATAAACTGTTGTTACTTTGCAATCCACTGCAGCTTCTGCTGTTAAGGACAGTTGGCCGATTCATTCACACCTGGAAGCTCTGGAAAATAAAATCTCAGGGGTCCTTTTAACTAAAGGGTGGCAGTTCCAACCCGAACGCGCAGCATTTCCTGCAGGGGGTTACCACTAAGTTAGTGACGAAACCCTTACTCCCACCTAGATACTTATCTCATGGCCATTTCTATTTTGGGATTTTTACTCGCTGCGGTAAAATGGGAGACTCTGCAAGCAGCTTAGTAAAAGGGCCCCTTAAGACCCTTACATTTTCTAGCGACTCATCTGGGTCCTTTACAGCGTCTGAAACTGTACCTAAAGAATATTGTTGGGTATCCTCTAATTGTCGAGGGTATATTTTATGTTCAAAGAAGCTGAATCCAGATACGAGGAGAGGCTGAAATGGACCAAGTACTGTCTAGTCCTGTAGAAAGTTTAGATTTATCTCAATTTTTGGACTCGTCACAGGATTTAATAGCAAAAAGAGCTAAACCGAAAAGAATCCACTATTCTTAAATTATATTTCTCAAAAAAATCTGTACCTTTCTGAGGATCTGTCTAATAGGCTGAGGAGGAATCATGTTCGGCTTCTGGGGCTCCCTGAGCAGGCTGAGGGGAAAGATTTGCTTCTCTTTTTACAAACCCTCTTTGCAAATATAACCCCACTTCCAGCTGAGTCCGCAATTGAGTTAAAGAGTGCTCAGCGTATTTTGCAATGGCCGATCCCTGGGAAAAACTACCCCGTCCCCTGCCCAATTTTGTATCATGGAAGGGCAAAGCTCCTACTGGTTCCCAATTTTTCAAAAGAGACTGTTAAAAAACGAAAGCTGTTTCTGGCCGTGCACCCAAAATTGAACGCAGTAGGGGCTCAGTACAACTATGCGGGTATTAATACACAACAGCACAAAGCACTACACTGACCTTGCAGAGTTGCAGAGCTTCCTTAACAGTTCATTAACTCTTTGTGGTCCAACTTGTCTGCAGCCTTTCACTGCTTCTCAGGCTCTGTAATTACGGCTGCTATGTGATTTTTTCTTTTGTGTTGTTTGGATTAGAAGCTGGTCTTATGCGCCACGGTCTGATATGTTTTACTTTTAATCTAATTTTTCCTCAACGGAGCATATTTCTCTTATTTATTTCTGCTCCTTGTATCCCTCTATTTTTGTCCAACCTTGCTGGAGGTTACTACCTTTCCTTGCTACCTCATATGTTTCCCCTGTGTGGAATGGCAAATTTGATTTGATAACTCATTATTTCAATGGTAAATCTGCGTATCCTCTCCCTTAATGTAAAGGGAATTTCAAATCCCAGGAAAAGGAAAAAACTACTGGTATATCTGAGGAACAAAAAAGCGGATTATGCTTTTGCAGGAGTCTCATCTTGATGCCAAGGAAAGCTCTAAACTTTTGGGTAAATGGTTTGACAAGGGTTTCTTCAGTCCTGCAACCGGGCGGAAGAATGGTGTTATTACTCTCCTCAAAAAGTCCTTGCCTTTTCAATTAATTTCTCATGTCAATGATAGGGATGGTAGATGGTCCCGTCTGGAAGGAATTCTAGAGGGCAACTCCATTGTTTTGATAAATGTCTATGCTCCAAATACTGATGACCCCAAATTTTTCCCTACAGTTAACACATCAGGGCAAAAAGCGCTTACCTGTCACACCATAATAGGGGGTGACTTCTGTCAGCTATCGTTGTCTAGGGTTGGTCCCGGGGTCCACTTCACAGAGGCAGTGGGTTCCCAAAGAATAAGCAATCCACACGGATTTGGATATATAAAGTATATTCTATTTGCATATATGTATTGGCTCACAGCACTTAGTACAGGAAAAAGGGTACAAGCTGTCTTGGGGTGTGTATTTAGAGGGAGGGAGAAAGAAAGGATAGGGTGTTTGTTCATAGGAAGAAAGAAACCTTGGACTACAGCTGTCTGAGAAGGGGGGGAGCAGAGCCAGGTGCTCTGGTGGCTAAAGATGGAGGTGTGCAGAGAAAGAAGAAGAAGAAACAAAGACAGCCCAGCAGAGTCCCGTGCCCTCTGCTGCAGGGAGAAAGAAAGAGGGAGACCTAGTGCCCTGGACACAGAGAAGTGCCCGGGGACAGAGAGAGGGGGGGGAAGTAGACCCCAAGCTGAGCTCTGTGCTCTGCTGCACAGAGAAAGACAGAGAGCGAGAGAGAGCCCTAGTGAGCTCTGCTTTAGAGGGAACAGGAGCAGAGAGAGATCAAAAACTTCTCTTTCCCAGTTATTTCCTTTACAGACTTCTGAAGTCAGGAAAGGTGACAACTTTCACAGGTTGTCCTGTTTGAAGTCCCTAGTGGTGGAGCCTGACTGTCTGGCTTTGGTTGCTCTGAAGCCCTGCTCCCAGATGGAACAAAAGGTATGTTAATCAGGAGTAATTGAGAACCCAAAGGGCTATCAGGGCTCTCTGAGCACCATTTGGTCCATTTCATCCTCAATGGTTCCTGCAGGAGAGGGGGGAGAGTTTATCAGAGGTCAGAAGGTGGTTTAATATTGTCAAACTGATTTCATATTAATATAAGTATGTCCAGCAATAATTTTGACCTCCTGCAATCCTGACATCTCCACACCTCTTTTTTTCTTTCTTAGGTTGGGCAGTCCTTAATATGCCACCTTACCCGTCTTAGAGCAGAATGGACAGTGCATAAGGGATGCAGGCATTTGGGAGGTTAAGGCCTACAGGTACCAGGATGCCCAGTTATACAAAGCTCAAATTAACCTGCCAGACTAGAGTGGTTCCAAAGTAGATGATGGGACTGTTAAAAAAAAAAGCCAAATTACCATGCCAGATTAAAAATGTAAATGCTGGGAAGGAAAGTAGTGTGTATGTGTGTTTGTGTGTGCATAGCTGCCTTATAGGGGTGAGGGTATTTTATAGGTTAAACTTTGCACAGAGTTGTACATATGTCTAAGTTTACAACACATGAAAATCATACCAATGCATAGTTAAAATAATGATAGGGTGAATTAAAGCATTAAAGACATGATCAGCAGTAGGTGAATATCCAAAGAATAGTTCCCATACTGAGACATGGGAGTCTTGTACCCAATTTTGACCAGTTTGTCTAATTTGGCCATTCTCATAAGTGATGGAATGATTCACTTCTGTGGAGGTTGTTTTCAAATGGTCCATATAGGCATGGAGTTTAGTAAAGTTCAATAGGTTGTGTAAAGTCTCTTCTCCCATGCCCAGAGGGAGTGGATGTACAGCGTATGGAATAAAATCTGGAATGTCAAGAGAGTCATTGGTAACCAGAGGTGCAGAATATGTTGTCTCATTAATGGTGATGGACACCAGGGGTATATGACTGCACCAAGTATTGTTCTGTAAATAGTTCGAACTGTACAGCACAGTGTTCTTAGGGAGGCGGATGTCATGTACTTGGGGAGCAATAGAGGAAAGAACAGATTAAAACAAAAGTGTCCAGCTCCAAGGTAGTACACCCTATGTGAGACAGTGGGTGAATACAAAAGTTCAACAGGAGCTGTCACTCTCTTTAAACTGATGAGGTTCACACTGGAAATGAAAGGGTGTCCGCTGGCACAGGCTAGGGTCCATTGGTCTGAATGATGTCCAGTCATTGTCCAGGGGCTGCACCCATGCGAGATGGTCCAGAGGATACATTATCACATTATTAATTTGCACACCAATATTAACTACCGGGTAAATAACTGTATGTTGTCCTGACCATGGGACCAAAGTACAGATAGAGCATCCTTGTTGTGAACAGATTGGAACACTAACCGTCCACCAATCAAGGTGAGCTATAGCAAATTCTGGTAATTTGGTGCTAGCCATCTGAACAAGAGATGGTGGCCAGTGGCCTAACTTAGACGTGATTAGAATTTCCTTTAAGATAGTAATAAGCTCGATCTGTATTTGATCACAGGCCATAGCCCATGAAATATTCTTTCCCAACCTGTATTCTTCATGTGCTAAAGTCACAATTTTCTGTTCTATAATGGGTGATATAAGAGCAAAAGTATCTACAATTACATTAGAGTGTTTAGCTGAAGCCTCATTAACAATATGGTGTGATGTAAACCCTTCAGAAGCATGTTGTGCTGTGGATCCCATCTTATTTCGGAGCACTTCCATATCAATTGTATTAAGGGCTCCCAGTACAGTTCCTGTGCCCCCTAAAATGGTGTCCAATAATTCCCGCTTGTATCTAGAGGGATTGGCTGGGGGTGTGTAGTAGGAAGTACTCCTGTAGCCAGGACCTGCCCACCAGGGGATGTATTATCCTTTCGCACCGAGGATATATCTCCAAATGTTGCCCGGGAGGGAAAGGTTAGGACAGCTGTTGTACTTGGTGATTCGATCATTAGGCATATAGATAGCTGGGTGGCTGGTGGACGTGAGGATCGCCTGGTGACTTGCCTGCCTGGTGCGAAGGTGGCGGACCTCACGTGTCACCTAGATAGGATTCTAGATAGTGCTGGGGAGGAGTCCGCTGTCTTGGTACATGTGGGTACCAATGACATAGGAAAATGTGGGAGAGAGGTTCTGGAAGCAAAATTTAGGCTCTTAGGTAGAAAGCTGAAATCCAGATCCTCCAGGGTAGCATTTTCTGAAATGCTACCTGTGCCACGCGCAGGGCCCAAGAGACAGGCAGAGCTCCAGAGTCTCAATGCGTGGATGAGACGATGGTGCAGGGAGGAGGGCTTTAGATTTGTTAGGAACTGGGCAACATTCTGGGGAAGGGGGAGCCTATTTCGAAAGGATGGGCTCCATCTTAACCAGAGTGGGACCAGGCTGCTGGCATCGGCGTTTAAGAAGGAGATAGAGCAGCTTTTAAACTAGAAATGGGGGGAAGGCCGACAGTCGCTCAAAAGAGCATGGTTCGGGATAAGGTATCTTTCAAAGATATCACCATAACAGGGAAGATAGAGTATCCTGATAGTGAGGTTGCAAAAGAGATTGTAGTAGATCGGGTATCTTTAAATAACAAAAATCAGACAAAAGATTGCCAATTAATACTGTCAAGTACTAAGCATGATGTACTTAGGAACAACAAACATAGTTTGAAATGTCTATATGCGAATGCCAGGAGCCTAAGAAATAAGATGGGGGAGTTAGAATATATTGCACTAAATGAAAAATTAGATATAATAGGCATCTCTGAGACCTGGTGGAAGGAGGATAACCAGTGGGACACTGTCATACCGGGGTACAAATTATATCGTAGTGATAGGGTGAATCGGATTGGTGGAGGGGTAGCATTGTATATTAACGAGAGCCTTGAATCAAATAGATTGAAAATTCTGCAGGAAGCAAAACACTCCTTGGAATCACTGTGGATTGAAATTCCATGTGCAAAGGGGAAAAGGATAGTGATAGGAGTGTACTACCGTCCGCCTGGCCAGGACGAACAGACGGATGCGGAAATGTTAAAGGAAATCAGGGACGCAAACAAACTGGGCAACACAATAATAATGGGGGATTTCAATTACCCGCATATAGACTGGGTTAATGTAACATCTGTACACGCAAGGGACATAAGATTTCTTGATGAAATCAAGGACAGCTTCATGGAACAGCTAGTTCAGGAGCCGACAAGAGAAGGAAAAATACTAGACTTAGTCCTTAGTGGTGCTCATGATCTAGTGCAGGGGGTAACGATACGAGGGCCGCTTGATAACAGTGATCATAGTATGATCGGTTTTGATATTGGCATTGAAGGAAGTGAAACTAGGAAATCAAGTACGCTAGCGTTTAACTATAGAAAAGGTGATTACGACAAAATGAGAAAAATGGTGAAAAAAAGACTGAAAGGAGCAGCTCGCAGAGTAAAAAACTTGCATCAGGCGTGGATGCTGTTTAAAAACACCATCCTGGAGGTTCAGGACAAATATATTCCACGTATTAGAAAAAAGGGAAAAAAGACTAAACGTCAGCCGGCGTGGCTAAACAGTAAGATAAAGGAAATCATTAGAGCCAAAAAACAATCCTTCAGAAAGTGGAGAAGAGAACCAACTGAAAGTAACAGGATAGATCATAAGGAATGCCAAGCCAAATGCAAAGCGGAGATAAGGAGGGCAAAAAAGGACTTTGAGAAGAAATTAGCGTTGGAAGCAAAAATACATAGTAAAAACTTTTTTAGATACATTAAAAGCAGGAAACCGGCCAAAGAGTCGGTTGGGCCGCTGGACGAAAATGGTGTTAAAGGGGCGATCAAGGAGGACAAAGCCGTAGCGGAGAAATTAAATGAATTCTTTGCTTCGGTCTTCACCGAGGAGGATTTGGGGGGGACACCGGTGCCGGAAAGAATATTTGAAGCGGGGGAGTCGGAGAAACTAAACAAATTCTCTGTAACCTTGGAGGATGTAATGGGTCAGTTCAGCAAGCTGAAGAGTAGTAAATCACCGGGACCTGATGGTATTCATCCCAGAGTATTAATAGAACTAAAAAATGAACTTGCGGAGCTACTGTTAGAAATATGCAATCTGTCCCTAAAATCGAGTGTAATACCGGAAGACTGGAGGGTAGCCAATGTTACTCCGATTTTTAAGAAAGGTTCCAGAGGAGATCCGGGAAATTATAGACCGGTGAGTCTGACGTCGGTGCCGGGCAAGATGGTGGAGGCTATTATTAAGAATAAAATTGCAGAGCATATACAAAAACATGGACTGATGAGACAAAGTCAGCACGGATTTAGTGAAGGGAAGTCTTGCCTCACCAATCTAATGCATTTTTTTGAGGGGGTAAGCAAACATGTGGACAATGGGGAGCCGGTTGATATTGTATATCTGGATTTTCAGAAGGCGTTTGACAAAGTGCCGCACGAAAGACTCCTGAAGAAATTGCAGAGTCATGGAATCGGAGGTAGGGTATTATTATGGATTAAGAACTGGTTGAAAGATAGGAAGCAGAGAGTAGGATTGCGTGGCCAGTATTCTCAGTGGAGGAGGGTAGTTAGTGGGGTCCCGCAGGGGTCTGTGCTGGGTCCGTTGCTTTTTAATGTATTTATAAATGACCTAGAGATGGGAATAACTAGTGAGGTAATTAAATTCGCCGATGACACAAAATTATTCAGGGTCGTCAAGTCGCAGGAGGAATGTGAACGATTACAGGAGGACCTTGCGAGACTGGGAGAATGGGCGTGCAAGTGGCAGATGAAGTTCAATGTTGACAAGTGCAAAGTGATGCATGTGGGTAAGAGGAACCCGAATTATAGCTACGTCTTGCAAGGTTCCGCGTTAGGAGTTACGGATCAAGAAAGGGATCTGGGTGTCGTCGTCGATGATACGCTGAAACCTTCTGCTCAGTGTGCTGCTGCGGCTAGGAAAGCGAATAGAATGTTGGGTGTTATTAGGAAGGGTATGGAGTCCAGGTGTGCGGATGTTATAATGCCGTTGTATCGCTCCATGGTGCGACCGCACCTGGAGTATTGTGTTCAGTACTGGTCTCCGTATCTCAAAAAAGATATAGTAGAATTGGAAAAGGTACAGCGAAGGGCGACGAAAATGATAGTGGGGATGGGACGACTTTCCTATGAAGAGAGGCTGAGAAGGCTAGGGCTTTTCAGCTTGGAGAAGAGACGGCTGAGGGGAGATATGATAGAAGTGTATAAATAATGAGTGGAATGGATCGGGTGGATGTGAAGCGACTGTTCACGCTATCCAAAAATACTAGGACTAGAGGGCATGAGTTGAAGCTACAGTGTGGTAAATTTAAAACGAATCGGAGAAAATTTTTCTTCACCCAACGTGTAATTAGACTCTGGAATTCGTTGCCGGAGAACGTGGTACGGGCGGTTAGCTTGACGGAGTTTAAAAAGGGGTTAGATAGATTCCTAAAGGACAAGTCCATAGACCGCTATTAAATGGACTGGAAAAATTCCTCATTTTTAGGTATAACTTGTCTGGAATGTTTTTACGTTTGGGGAGCGTGCCAGGTGCCCTTGACCTGGATTGGCCACTGTCGGTGACAGGATGCTGGGCTAGATGGACCTTTGGTCTTTCCCAGTATGGCACTACTTATGTACTTATGTACTTATGTGTGGCTGACTGCATATCCAACCATGTATTAAGCATATGTATGTGGTTGGCAATAAATTGAGAGCAGTTTGGATATTTGGTAGTGACTAGAAATACTTTAGGATACAGATGCCAAGTAAGAAAGTGGAATTCTACATCATGGGGTGCATCGTATTTAATCTGAAATGGTTTCCCCTCCTGGAACAAATTAATATCTGAGTGGTAGGGGAGGTGGGGGGAGGAGTGGTAGGTAAACAAAGTACATCAAAAAAGAAAGAAGTCTCAGTAATGTGCTGTTGATTACTTTGAATCCACATATAAGTGATCTGCCAAGTCCCTTTATCCTGACAGGAAATATTGTATAGAATCAAGGCAGGAGGGCCTAGAAAGTATTTATCTGGGGGTGCAATCAATTCTTGTGTTCTGTCTAGGGAAGTGGAAATTGGTGGAGTCCACTTCGCGTGCGTGATGTTCAGGGAATAGTAGACTGGTCTGTCTTGCACCGAGCAGAAACTCAGGATAACCAGGTCTTTTCCTTCAGGGAATGGTGGGGGTATTTCTTGATAGCGATATACCCCATCTGTGCAATTGGTCCAACCAGTTGTGCATATTCGGACGATAGTTCCTGTAATGAGACTTGGGTAAAGGAGAACACATACCACACTAAACAGAAAATGTGCCATACTAGAAGCACACTGATTATTAAAGTATACTAACTAACTTACTTACTTATGTTTACTAATGTTTACTAAGTATTATTATCACTATTGAATGCTTGTATCAACTATACAGATACTATATTTATGAGTGGCTATTATAGTTACCACTATTCAAACATCTTTTGTTCAGAGGGCAGCGACTGTGCTGTTTTCAGGAATCAGTCGTCTGTGCTGTTTCAGGATCAGTCGTCTGTGCTGTTTTCAGGTGGAATCTGAGAACAAAACTGGTAACCACTAATTATCCATAAGGTTTCAACTGAGTGATGTGTTTCCAACATCGCTGGTTGTCTGGCCTTAGGATCTGATATAGGCTTGGGCCTAGAGCATCTGTAAGCATGTATGGTCCATCCCACTTTGCTGTGCCAAAGGGGAGGTTTGGTCTAGGGTTTAGGAGCATGACCTCCTGCAGATAATCCCTAGACTTTTCTGTGTTTGCCAGCACAGTGGTCTGGATTTCTTTTAGGCAAGAACTACAGTCTGATCCTCCGGGAGAAAAGGGTGTAACAGGTTTTCCCATCGAGGCATTGGCCTGCCCATTAAGGCTTCATAGGGGGCAAAACCTGTGGACTTACAGACATTGGCTCTGATACGCATAAGGACCAAAGGGAGGGCCAGATCCCAATTTTTCCCTGTCAGATTCAGCATAGGGCTGAGATGTGCTTTGATTGTTTGATTCATACGTTCTACCTGCCCCGCTGCTTGGGGATGGTACGAAATGTGCAATTGCTGTTCTATGCCTAGAAAATCAAACAATTCCTTGACTAGCTGAGAAACAAAAGCAGGACCATTATCAGATTCAATAGTCTTAGGAATTCCCCAACGTGTACAAAATTGCATAGTTAGGACCTCAGCTGTGGTTCTAGCAGTTTGATCTGATACAGGAAAAGCTTCTACCCAGTGGGGAAAAGAGTCCACTACTGTGAGTAAAAATCTGTTTTTCCTAGCTGTTAAAGGGAGAGGGCCCACATGATCTATCTGTAGTCTCTCAAATGGTCCCCGTGGTGGTGCTCTCATCAGCTGTCCCCTTTTCTTTTTAGGTTGTCTCCCAAATGAAGCACAAATCACACAGGAGGCCACATGATCCTGTATGTCATGTTTCATTTCTGGCCACCAGACCAACATATTTAGAGTTTTAGGGTGCCCCATGGGACCTGCTCCATGAACCCAATGCATCCAATCTTTCCCTTGCGCTCTGGGGATAGCTATAACCAATCCTTCCTCCTTCTTCACACACAGTATGTCTTTCTGTATAGTGAGTGTGAGAAAGGGTGTATGCTGGTAAGTGTTATCTGGGGTTTGTTGCACTAGCTGCTTCAGATTGGAAAGCTCTGCGTCATTCTCCTGCAGTGTACTGAAATAATCTGGTGGTACCACCTGATCGTAATCAGTGGACCGTGTGGCCGTGGCTACCATGACATGCTTCCTTCGCTAGTGAATCCACTAGAGTGTTTCCTTTCACTAAAGGGCCTTTCTTTCTGTGTGCTTTCACCTTCACTAAATGAACTTTCGTTAATTTTTCACCGAGTTCTTGTGCCATAGCCCATAATGTTGAATGTTTTACCACGGACCCATCTGTGGATTTAAAGTTGTGGCTTAACCACCATGGCAGCAATGCAATGGCACTTCTGAATACATAACCTGAATCTAAGATTATCTGTATTTCAGGGTGAGAGTCTTGATAATGCTGCAAACAGGCCACAAAGGCAGCCAGTTCACAGTATTGTACTGCCTTTGCAGGATTACTTTGTTATCTGGGCCCAGTTGTACAATTGCAAACCCTGCTAATCTCCTTCCTCCCTCACATTGGCTACTGCCATCAATATATACTGTAGGAAGGAAAGGGGATATTCTATCCAGCCAGAACACGTTTTTCACAGGTTCCCATTTTAAGTTCTGGAGAAGTGAGAACTCTGGAAAAGAAAGCAATTGGCCAGTCTGTCCCTCCTAAGCGCTGTGTTAGGGCAGCTCCTATACTGTTCTCCCCAACCACTGGGTATAGGAAAAAATTCTGCCTGTGATCTGGGGGAGCAAGGACAGGAGCCGAAGTCAAAGTCTGCTTGAGTTTAGTCACTGCCTCCCAAATATATTCTTTTCATTTAAGCAGGGAGTATAGTGGAGCTGTTACAAGAAATGATTTATTTTGGGGAAAATAGCTCTAGAGCAACTCGCCACTGTTTATAATTTAAGAGCAGCTGCTGTATTTATAAGTTTTAGGATATTAATTTCTCCACCAATCACCAAAGGTGATAATTGCAATAAATTAAATAAATTAAGTATCAGAACACAAAGAGACCGTATTTAGCTTCCAAAAAGGTTGATTTAATATACAATTTCACACGAGAGGTAGGTTTTAAGAGATCTTTACAGGTAATCTGTGCATAAAATAGAACAAAGTAGCAGGTAGGTTAACTTACAATTCCTTATTACAAGCATGCTGTGGTCCAGCTGATTGATGAGCACATGTTTCAGGAGCAAGGCATCAGCAGACCCCAAAGAGAGCAGCAGGTCCCAAGAGGAGGCAGGTCCCAAGATAATCTGAGTTGTTTGCAGTGAAGAGAATCTGTCTCTTGGGAAACAGCTTGTCCTTTTATATCTTGCAAGCTGCAGGAGGATATGCCATGTGGATCTTTGTCCTGGTTTCCACACGACCCTTGGGCATTTGCAAAGCATTGTGGTATCTTGGTCTCATGTCTGCACACAACCCCTGAGTCTTATGACATCACCAGACTTACAGTCTGGATTTTCTTTTGATGTCCTGCTCAGTCTCTGGGGCAGATACACATTACAAGTCCTTCCTTTCTGCACATGTCTGGAAGCTGATGGGAGGGGCAGGTATACCTTTGACAAGCAAATGTCCTGTTTATGCTTCCTCTGAGTTCTTTTGTTTTATTCAGGTGTCCACCTTAGTCATGCCTTTGTTAGGTGGGAGGGCAGAGGAAGCTCTTTTGTGTTTGTTAAGTGTTTGTAATTAACTATCCCTGCTCTCGGAAGTTCCCAGAAAAAGGAATGGAGAGAGAGGGGCTTGAAATGAAACTATTCTCTAACAGCTGCACAAATATATATTTTTAAAAGATACACAAATATATTGGTGTATATATAATCCAGCAAATATGCTACATATTTCAGTAATAAACTGATACCACTTCAGCATAGTTGTGCATAAAATCATGGCAGAACCCTGTAAGCCCTAGAAATGATTGGAGGGATTTCTGGTCTGTAGGAAGAGGTAATTTCTGTATAAGATCTATTCTCTGAGAATCTATGGATTTCCCTTCCTGGCCAATGGTGACTCCTAGAAAGGAAACCTGTGGTTTACAAATTTGAGCTTTGGATAGATTTACTTTAAGTCCAGCTTCCAAAAGAGCTTTTAAAATCTCTCTTACATGGGCCCAGTGGTCAGATTCAGTTTCAGATTGAATTAGAATGTCATCAACATATTGGATTATATTGTCTCTACAAGACACATGGGCTAGGGCTTCCTGTATGTATTTGTGGAAAATGGATGGAGAATCCTTATAACCCTGAGGTAACACAGTCCATGCATACTGAAATGCTGTTTTGTACTGGCATTCCGGGGCCAGGGGCAGGCTCCAAAACCCATTTGAAATGTCTAGGACAGAAAAAAATTTACAGTTGGGGTTTAATTTAGAGATCATTGCTAGGTATGAGGCTACCACCAGTACCACAGATTTTGATACTTGATTTAGGGCGCGGAAATCTATGGTCAGTCTAAAGGAGCCTCCTGGTTTAACTATTGGCCATGCTGGAGAGTTGCATGTAGAAGAGATCGGTCTAATTATGCCCCTCTCTTCCAGTACCTGTATAATCTTAGCTACGGGTTCTATCGCCTGATGAGGTACTGGATATTGCTTTTGTGGCAGAGGATCTAACAGGATTTCTGTGGACATTCTGCCACATTCTAGTTTGTCTTGGGCCCAGACAGGGATGTCTATAACCTCGGTGGGAATTACACTCAGATCATACTGCTGGTCAGCTTTTGTGCATTGTGTGGCCAAATGCATGGGAATTGCTTCGTGCACCAAAACTGTAGACATTTTTGCAGATCCAATACATTGCCACAAGGTAAGATTAGCCATATTGAGGACATCAATTCCAATTATTTCCTTTAATGTGCTTACTATAGTGGCATCTGCACCGGGATACCCCATTTAACTGGGATAACCACACAGTTGGTAACTGTGTCATCGACCCCTTGGATTTTATATGTTTGCACATTTTCCTGGTCTGAAGTGGGAGAAACCTTGCTTGTAAAACTGATTCCAGCCCCTGTGTCAATCAACGCTAATTTATCCTGACCCCCTATCCTGCTGTTCACATTGGGGCGTCCACATGTGTCCAAAATCAAGGGTGCCACAAACTTTAATTTATATTCTGAATCTGTCTCCTTTCCCTTCTCCTGAGGTGCTGGAAGTGCATGCTCAGGTAAGTGAAAAGAGTCAGGCTGGGCACAAAATACTTCGGATTGTTTGATATTTGGACACTGGAGATCAGGACATCCCTATTCCTTTTTTTCTTGCTTATCCTGGGCAGCTATCAATTCGCTTTTTATTCTGTCTAATTCTAGCTGCATGGTATATTTATCTTGTTCCCATTTAATTTGTTGCTGTTTCAACTGGTCTGTCTGTGCTTTGAGTTCATGAAAGGGGATGTAGCCTGAGGAATTTCTAAAATTACCTCTGCTCTGCCCTCTCCATGGGGCCTGTCCTGAGTTTCCTGACCTATTGCTGTGGGAGGGCCCTTCTGCTTGCCATTTCTTTGCTTCTGACACAGTAATTACCTGGGATGGCTGAGTTTTCCACACAGATGCAATCCTAAGCATTAGCGTGTCAAAAGGAGTTTCTTTGGGGTCCTCAGCAAACAATCTGAGATGTTTAGTAATCTCGGGGGAAAGGATTTCCAACAAAAATTCTTTATGATGTGTCTGACCATAATCTTCTGTTTTGGGCCAACCCTCCTGGTCTTGAAAGGCTGCTTCTAGCACCCACAATCTGTGCGCAAATTCTTCTAGTGTGTCATTTGGCAGGGGTGCAAGTGTTCTAAATGCTTGCATTTGAGTACAGCGAAATAATTGCTCAAGACCCTTTTTCAATAACTGGTATGGGTGGGTGACAGATCCTACTTTAAAATAGTGGGGTCCTAAAGCCACGTGCATAAGTCTGTCAAAGTCAGACGTTTTTCTCTTATACTTTCCTAGGCCCCAGTGAATCAGTGGCCCATTTGCACCATTCATTCATATTAAAAGGCATAGGGCCGACCTTCTGTGTTATCCTTTCAATGTCACTATCCTTTAATGAGTCATACAGTACCAGGTTTACTGGTGTTCTGGGCCTGTCACACCATAATAGGGGGTGACTTCAACTTTCCAATTGTTCCTTTTTTGGATAGATCTTCAAACTGCAGGCCTGCCAAACATGAAATCTCAGTTTCCGATCACGCTGCCATAACTTGTGACTTTGCTTGGACAGCCAGTAAGCCTAGCTCATCTCTATGGAGATTCAAGGTCACCCTGTTGTCGGAGGCTTTATTTCTACAGCATATCTCCCAAAAGGCGGCTGAATTTTTTAACGACAATAAAGACTCTGTATCCTCTTTTATAGTAGTCTGGGAGGCATTTAAATCCTGGCTTAAGGGGGAAGTAATCAGCTATTCATCCACAAAGTCAACACTGCTAAAATTACTGATCTGGAAGAGGAAATTCACCAGCATGAAGCGTCGCTCTACACCTCATCATCCAAGTCTTCTTTACAACAGCTGCAGTCGCTCAAAATACAGTACAGCTCACTGCTGTCAAATATATCTAATGTGATAACCTTTAAACAGAGTGCTGTATATTATTCAGAAGCAAATAAAGCTGGTAAACTACTTACAACTTATTTAAAGGGCAGGAAAACAAGTCCGAGCATTGTAATGGTTAGATCCCCCACAGGGTTATCACTAACTTCTCCTCAAATTCTAGAGGCTTTTGAATCCTTCTTTAGGTCCCTATATTCTTCTGATTCTGTAGCTCGGGATAATGATGTTCATCGTTTTCTACCCACACTACAATTACCACGTGTCTCGGACAATCACATCAGGCAACTTAGCAAACCTATCTCCCTTGATGAAATAATTTCTGCAATTAATAAACTACCTTTAGGTAAAGCGCCAGGCCCAGATGGCATACCTGCGGAATTTTGTAAGGCCTTCTCTTCCACTATATCAATTCATCTGCTAGAGTCTACTTCTTCAGGACGCTTTCTGGATGCTAACATAATAGTGCTGCCCAAGCCGAACAGAGACAGCACCCTCGTACAGAATTACAGACCAATTTCGCTTTTAAATACTGACTATAAAATTTATGCAAAGATTTTATGCTGCAGAGCTTGTGCAACTGTCAATTGTTTCCCATGTTTAGTTCTGTAAATATAAGACACACCAACCCTCACCGATGACAGAACATGGGGCCAAAATTAGGAATGTTTTGTGCAATAACAATGATGGGCCCTGACACAGCTTTGCAAAACATGTCATGTTGGCTCAAGTCCAAAATATATAATCAAGAAGCCTTAAGATATGTGAAGTATGAATTTTAAAATAATTATGACAAGATAAGTTTTAATATTTTGAAAATAAAAATAAGTAGGATTTCTGTGATAAATTTGGGACCGAAGATGAGACAAGTGAGTTGTTGTTATCAAGAAAATGTTGCCTGTTCTGGAGTCAAGCAAGGAAGGTTATTCTGAGTCTGTAAACCTTCCAAGCCCTGCCCCACTCTTCTACAACTTGTCTCAATTTCCCCAGGCATCTAATCACACTTGCAGATGCCCCACCAGCTGCCTAGTAGCCGAATCCCTACTCAGTCTGCCAATGCCCATATCTGTCTTCCTCATTAAGTCACAAATTCACATCCCTGAGTTCTGCATTTTTTTTCCTGAAGGGGTGGGCACATTTGCATGGTGTGGCAGGTAAGGGGAGCATTGCCCCCTCAGTCATTGTAAAACAGAAAGCCTCTCTGTCATTCTCCTCCCCTAACTCTCAGTGGTCAATCATCCCCCCTTTACCTCCCCTCCCCCTCCTCTGCAGTCTGTCTCTCCCATCCCAGTTCCTCCTTGTTGCTCTGAAAGCATCAGTGCTGAAAAGAACAGTACCATGCCACATGATATCTCATTCAAGTGTACGACAAGTCTCTTCTAAGTCCCGATCCATCGGACTCATACAGGGCCAGTCTTAGTCAGGGGCGACAGGGGTGGTTACACAGGGCCCCATGCTCCTAGGGGCCTTGCATCTCTGGAAGTCTGTCCTCCTGTCTCGGAACACCTTCCTACTCCATACCTTAATGTGCACCTACATTTCCTTTTGATGCCACTTCCTGTTTCTGCAAGGGTAGGATGCAGCAATGAAGAGACTCTGGGCTCATCAGCTGATTGGATATGAAAATCGCTGCTGCTGTATGCCACTCTCTACTGAAATGTGGTAGATGCACATCAAAGTATGGGTAGAGGTGGGGTTCCGCGAGCTTTGAACCTCCTTTTACACTCTGATAATAGCTTATGGTGGTGGGCGCTGGTAGGGGTCTGCATAGGGCCCCCCCTATTGCTAAGACTGGCCATGGATGCATGCTTCCTGTTGCCTTGTGGGCAGGACCTGAGAGGAAACTTGCCGTGCACTTAGATGTGAGACCTGAAAGCACAACACTGTTCTTTTTACTGCTGAGGGAGTGTTAAGAAAAGGAGATGCTGGACTGAGGGGGACAGAGAGGGGAGCTGCTGAGCCAACAGAGGAGAGATGCTGGATAGAGGGAAGGAGAGAGAGAAAAGGAAACTGATGATTGCATTTGATAGGGTGGTAGAGGGTCTGATGCTAGGGTTGAGGATGGGAGAAAAGGGCCGATGGTGGCAGATCTAATATAATCTAATGTCAAGTTTATATACCACACAAATCCCAACATGATATTCTAGGCAGTTTACAATACAAGAAGTTGCACAGAAGCAGGAAAGAACAGAACAGTAAGATTAACAAAAGGTCTTCAGTTTCTTATACAACCATGCATAGTTACCTAACTTTGGTAAAGAGTTCTATTCAGTAGTAGCATCAACCTGATGTTTAAATCTTATATTTCCAAAAACCGGGTACCTCAGTACTAAATTTTCTTGCATTCTGACAGAATTATTTAAAGTAAATGTGAAAAGAACTGACTTAACAGTTCATAATTCCCATACAGCACTTGATAGACTAAACAAATAATTTTAAAAATTATTCAGGCAGGAGTGGGAGTTAGTTGGATCCGATGTGGAGTCTGGGAGAAGGAGAAGATAACTGCAGACCTGAGGATTGGATAAGGGGGCTGAAGTGGGGGACTGCAGGGAGATGAGGTGAGTAGAGAGGAGAGGCAATTGGAAGGGATAAAGGTGCAGAGAAGAAAGGAGAGAAAAAGTGGTGAAGAAACAGAATCAAAAAAGAGGTTAGGGTAGGGACAATACAAGTGTCTGACAGATGTGCTTACTTTATAGAGACACATATTCTACATGTATTGTCCACGATTTCCTGGAGAGTGTCACATTTAGGGTTCTTTATTAAGCCTTCAAATCTGAGGGGAGATATGATACAAGTTTATAAAATACTGAGTGGAGTGGAATGGGTAGAGGTGAAGTGCTCGTTTACTCTTTCCAAAAATATTAGGACTAGGGGGCATGCAATATAGCTACTAAGTAGTAAATTTAAAAAGAATCATAGAAGATATTTCTTCACTCAATGTGTAATTAAACTCTGGAATTTGTTTCTAGGGTAAAAGCAGTTAGCTTAGCAGGGTTTATAAATGTTTTGGATAGTTTCCTAAAAAAGAATCAATAAGCTAATATTAAGATGGACTTGGGAAAATCCAAAGCATATTCTAGGATAAGCAGAATAAAATTCATTTTGCTCTTCTGGGATCTTGCCAGGTACTTGTGACTTGGATTGGCCACTGTTGGAAACAGGATACTGGTCTTGATGGACCTTCAGTCTGTCCCAGTACAGCAATGCTTATGTTCTTATGTTCAAAATATTCTTATAATCTTACCTAGGTACACATAAATTGTCCAACATCAAGTCTATACAAATAATCTGTAAAGAATAAAAAGAAGAGTCAAAAGTCATAGGAATCCTCACATAGATGGTGCCTGGGAGGGTTTGAGAATGTGGAGTGAGTAATAATTCGAGTGTTGGGGGTGTGAAGATGGGGAGATTTAGTATCCGAGGAGTCCTTAGACGTATGGGGTTATCTAAATTTATATCTACCTCATGAGTCACTGCACAGACACTCAGACTCTCTAAACCTAGAAAGAGGAAAAATAATATTTAAATATCACAATTTGCTTGAATAACACTGTAAGCTACAACTCTGACAGTCTGCACCTCTCTTCCTAAGGTATTACAACATCCTTCTTGTCATGTTGAATAGCTTGCCACAGTTCCAACAGGATTCGTCCAACAGCGAGTTAACATAATTGGAGAGCAGTATGGCAAGCCGCGTGATAGAGCTGGCAATCGTATACGGACATGGACTGAACCCAGTGTGGACGTGGCATCTCTGACCATATAACGTTAAGTGCCTGGATTTATTATATTATAGAAAACAGTGAAAGAGTATGGTTCATTGTTTAGATTAAGAGAGTTTCGAGGTAGTTGGAGTAAGTGATAGGATTGACCCACTAGTTCTTTAGTTTTGAGGAAGGTGAACATTTATTTCACTTTATTAATTGAAATTAATTAAGAGCACAGGTGTACATTTGCTTATATAAATTGAAAAGATTCAAAGAGAAGTTCTATGATCGAGAAGCTTGTCCACCCTTAGAGACGTAAATCACTTCGGTGTAGCCTCGCTTGGGTAATTTTATACTCTGAGAACTTCCTTATGATTTCCATATATTAACACAAAAATATATTTCAGTACACTTTTGGGCCAATCCTTTCACTGGTATTATCTCCATGATATTATACCCTGGTTTGTATAATTAACTAATAAAAGTACGTCATAAAAGACTCAAGAGGAAATTGGAAAGTCATGGGATAGGAGCTATCTCCTATTATGGATTAAAAACTGGTTAAAGATAGAAATAGAGAGTAGAGTTAAATGATCAGTATTCTCAATGTGCTGTGTCCGCTGGTTTTTTAATTGGTAGACCTGCCATCCAAATGGCAGATGACAAGTGCAAAGTGATGCATATGTGAAAAAGGAACCCGAACTATAGCAAATAGAATGATAGGTATTATTAGGAGAGGAATGGAAAACAAAAATGAGGATGTTATAATGCATTTGTTTTACTCCACGGTGCAACCGCACCTCGAATATTGTGTGCAATTCTGGTCACCACATCTCAAAAATGATATAGTGGAATTAGAAAAGCCCCTTCCCTGCCCATCTTCAAATCCTTGCTCAAAGCCCACCTCTTCAATGTGGCTTTCGGCACCTAACCATTATACATCTATTCAGGAAATCTAGACTGCCCCAATCTTGTTTGACTGCACTTTTTGTCCTTTTGATTGTAAGCTCCTTCAAGCAGGGACTGTCCTCTGTGTTAAATTGTACAGTGCTGCGTAACCCTGGTAGCGCTTTAGAAATGTTAAGTAGTAGTAGTAATAGATCAAGGCAGATAAAGATCTGCACGGTATATCCATTATCCTCATCTGTAAATTAAGTAAGTCAAGCATAAGACTTAATTAGAATAAATTGAGTCAGACAGGATCATGTGCAGATGGCAAAAGCATGCACTGATGAATAAACCTGCAGTGAATAAAGGAATGCCAACTCTTGGCCTAATGTTGTACAATGATGATACATCTAAACCTTTTGATTTGGGCATAGGAGTAAGTGCTATCTGTCCCATATGCAGAGGTAATCATCCCAAGAAATATTAAATGTGGGGGATTGGTAAATAATGTAAAGGGACACTTATCTAATACACGAAGCCCACAAATTATAGCTTTGAGCTAGATATTCTTATGCTACTACTACTATAAATCATTTCTATAGCGCTACCAGTCATACTCAGCGCTTTACAATTGAACATGAAGAAAAGACAGTCCCTGCTCAAAAGAGCTTACAATCTAAATCAGGACAGACAGACAGGACTAATAAGGATAAGGGTAGGACAGACAGAAGGACACGTACACGAGGGGCATAATCGAATGGAAATGCCTATCTCCATGGGCGTTTATCTCCGAGAACGGGTCCGTGAAGAGGCAGGCCGAACTGTATTTTCGAAAAAATGGACGTTTACTATGTTACTAATTACTGTAATAAAATGCACCAGTCCCAGTACAGAACCTTGTTGAATAGATAGGTTTTCAGAGATTTGTGAAAGTTAGTTATTTCATTAATTGTTTTCAAGTTAGTTGGTAGTGCATTCCACAGCTGCGTGCTCATATAGGAAAAGCTGCTTGCATGTGTTAGTTTGTATTTTAATCCTTTGCAGCTGGGGAAGTGTAAATTAAGAAATATGCGAGCTGATCTTTTAGCATTTCTGGGAGGGAGGTCCACGAGGTCTAGCATGTAGGTCGGGGCATCGCCGTCAATGATTTTATGAACAATCATGCAGATCTTGAACGCGGTACGTTCTTTAAGTGGGAGCCAGTGAAGTTTCTCTCTTAGAGGTTTTGCAGTTTCATATTTTGTTTTTCCAAATATGAGTCTGGCTGCGGTGTTAAGGGCTGTTTGAAGTTTCTTGATAGTCTGTTCTTTGCAGCCAGCGTAGAGTGCGTTGCAATAGTCCAAGTGACTTAGCACCATTGACTGTACCAGGTTGCGAAAAATGGATCTTGGGAAGAAAGGTTTTACTCTTTTAAGTTTCCACATGGAGTGGAACATCTTCTTAGTTGTATTCTTCACATGGGTTTCGAGTGTGAGATTTTGGTCGATGGTAACTCCAAGAATTTTCAGATTGTTTGAGAGGGGAAGGGAAAAGTTTGGTGTGGTTATGGTGGTAAATTTAGTTGTATTATGTTGTGAGGTGAGTATAAGACATTGAGTTTTTTCTGCGTTAATTTTAGCTGGAATGCATCCGCCCAGGAGCGCATGATTTGGAAACTTTGGTTGATCTCGTTGGTGATTTCCTTTAGATCATGTTTGAATGGGATATAGATCGTGACATCATCTGCATATATGTAGGGATTGAGGTTTTGATTGGATAGTAGCTTGGCTAAGGGTATCATCATTAGGTTGAAGAGGGTTGGAGAGAGGGGGGATCCTTGGGGGACTCCAAAGTCAGGTGTCCATGGGGCTGATATGTCCGCGTTCGTTATTACTTGGTATGATCTTGTGGTCAGGAATCCTTTAAACCAGTTAAGAACGTTACCTCCAACTCCAATGTATTCTAGGATATGTAGTAATATTCCATGGTTGACCATGTCGAAGGCATTGGACATGTCGAATTGTAGGAGAAGTATGTTATTGCCAGTTGCAATTGTTTGTTTAAATGTATTCATTACAGTCACTAGTACTGTTTCAGTGCTGTGATTTGACTGAAATCCTGATTGAGATTCGTGAAGAATTGAGTATTTATTTAGGTAGTTAGTGAGTTGTTTCATCACTACGCCTTCCATAAGTTTGGTTATCAGTGGGATAGATGCTACTGGGCGATAGTTGGTTAGGTCATTTGTACTTTTCTTTGCATCTAAAGGTAAAGGTGTAAGTAGAATGCTTCCTTTATCCTTTGGGAAGAGGCCATTTTGTAGCACGTAGTTCAGGTGCCTCGTGAGGTCTGTTTTGAGTTGTAGGGGGGCAGATCTTATAAGGTTAGTAGGGCAGATGTCTAGTTTGCATTGCGACTTGGCGTATCTTCCAAGCAATTGGGAGATGTTGTCGATCGAGAGTGTGTCAAAGATGATCCATGATCAGTCTGCTGGATATGCTTAATAACATCTCTAAAAATAATCTAACAAATACGTGCTGGATGTGCCCCATTTATTCACATCTATCTATATGGCCAGTCCTTTTGTTTTTCAGAATATCTTAAGAGCATAAGTATAGCAATACTCTATCAGACCAATGGTCAATCTAGTTCAGTATCCTGCTTCCAACAGTGACCAATCCAGGTCACAAGTGTATGAGATGAGTTCCATCCCCTTTATCATTTTGGTTGTTCTTTTTTTATCCTTTTCTTATTCAGTAATATATTTTGGGGGGATATTGTGAGCAGAATCGAACGCATTACTCAAGGTGAGTTTGCACCATGGAGTGATACAGAGGCATTATAATATTCTTATTTTGCATCATTTTCCTATTACTTTGTAGTATCCTGTTTGCTTTATGACCACTGCCACACACTGGTCAGAAGACTTCAGCGTATTGTCTACAATGACACCTAGATCATTTTCTTGAGTGCTGATTGCTAAGGTGAACCCTAGCATCAGGTAACTTTGATTTGGACTATTCTTCCCAATTTCCTAAGGTCTTCCTGTAATCCGCATGTGTTTGGGCAGCTTTGTGTCATTTGTAAATGTAATTAACTCACTCATCGATCTGATTTCCAGATCATTTATAAATATGTTAAATAGCACAGATCCTTGAGGCATGCAAGTATTCACCATCCTCCACGTGAGAAAAATGACCATTTAACCCTATACTCTGTTTTCTGTCAAATAATCAAGAGAAGGACATTTCCTCCTATCCCATGACAGGAGTCTCTCATGAGGAATTTTGTCAATCCAGATCCTTTTTCTAAAAAGACTACATGATCTTGCAGCAGAGAAATGACAATCGGCCTTGAAGCAATTAAGAATTACTTCCTTTTTTAGTGTACAGTAGTGTATATGCAGAATGTACAAGAAATACAGCACTGCACTAAAATAGTACTTTTTGAATAGAAGTACTGCATTTTATACTTTTTTCTGCAAACATATTGATGAAAATAAAACTAATGTTTAATATGTAATGTTGTAATCTTGTTTTCTTTATCCTGATTTATGATTATCCGGACCACCCTCAGCATTCTACTGTACATTCATGCAACAATTATGATATCTAGTAATTAAATACATAAATCAATCTGAATATAGAGCATTTTGTTAGGGTGTATAGCATTTAGAGTCACACAGCTCCTAGGGGGGCGTTATTAGCTCTTCATCTTGGGCACAATATTTCATAGTAGCCAAGTTAAAACAGCTCTTATGGAAATGATGTCATGGTAGTAAAGAGAAAAGGTGGATGACCCTCTTGGATTCTCCAGACAAAATAACTAACCTAAGTAATGATGGCTGGGAGAAAAGCTGGAATACTCCAGTTATTTTCTTAAAGTCCCCCTCAACCGCAGTTGCTACCTCTCTGAGCCCTCCACCCCGACGAAACCAACAATAAGGCGACATAAGTCCTTCACTTGCAAAGGTAACTGCACTAGATTATGTGGATATTAAATATTTCTATGAATAAACAAGAAAATATCCTGACCAGGGAGACCATAAAGTGCCATTAAGTCCTATGTTTGAATTGTTCCTTTGTTCCATTTCTTGGACTATAGGATTATGCAAATAGGCAGTCGCCAAAGGGTGATGCAACATCCTGCAATGAAGAAAAACATAATGTGCCTTACGTCCTATGCTTAGATTGTGCCCTTCTCCTGGGACCTAAACGGATGCAGCAATAGACAGCCACTGTCACTGACATCCTTCAACAAAGAAGTCTGCCCTGACAAGTGCTTCAAGAAGGTGCGTCAACTGAAATCCTGAATTTCCATGTGACATCCTTCAATAAATAACCAGAACTCGGAATTATTTCTATAGGTAGGTAGCGTAAAGATGTATACTTTTTTATGATTAACTAACGAATTTAAATTTTGCAAGTGTTCTATAACCTTTAACCTTTACATAGAGAGTATAAGGCAACTGTCACGGTTGTGCCCATGTTTCTTGCTCTCCTTCTTCTGGCCACCTGGTGGCCATACCTGGTGGCTGCAATGGACTGTCTGGTTACTGTCACCCGTTCCAGATTTCAGCCCAGTCCGGTCCGGATCTTCCAGGCGGCCAGGCTTGCTTGTTTTGTTTGAGCCTGCACAGCACCCGTAGCTGCCTGGTGATTGCTACAGCTGAGCCTCAACTGTTGCTGGGCTTATTAGCCATTTGGAAACTCTCTGCTTTGCCTTTGCATCGCCTAAGGCCCTGGTATGTTGGTGCTTGTTGCACTTCTGCCTAGTTTAGTTTCTTGTTCTAGTTCCCTGACTGATTCTAGTTTAGTCTTTGTGTAGCTTAGATTGTACTGTCCTAGTCTTGATTCTTGTTTGTATTTCTGTGTCTAGTTCTGGGTTCTCTGTGTTTCTTGTTTAGTGGCTGCCTGGCAGCTTTCAGTTCTGTCTTTTGTTTGTCAGTGTTTGTGTTTCTGTTTAGGGGCTGCGTTGTCCAGTAAGTCCTGCCGGCCGCCTGCACCCAGGGGCTCAACTCCTGGGGAACGGTGGTCAAGCGCAGGTGAAGCTGTTCCTGTTCTGCCTGTTCCAGTCTGCTTGCCTTAGCTGCAACTCCAGTCCGGGGTTCCAGTCCTGTTCTGCCCGGTCCCTGGTTTGGGGGTGGTTTTGCCTGCCGCTGCCGCTCCTCGGCAGTGGCCCAAGGGCTCACAAATCTAGTTCCTGCTTTGAAAAACGTGACAGCACCAGCCTAATTCAAGATGGCAGACCCTGCTCAGCCATAGTGAGAGAGAGAGAACTGCTGATCAGCATTCATGCTGTTTTTCCGTGTTCAAGAGCTGCTACTTGTATGTGCTGTCTGCTCTTTTTTTTTTTATTTAATATGGTTAGCACTCATTGTAGAATTTTTATTTTGTTTTTAACTTTTTAGGCTGTCTTGTATGTAGATTTACTAATTAAGGGGAAACACTCTTTTGCTTTTTATTAGGTGTGTGTCCCCTTTCTGTATTTTATATGTGATCTTTTATATGTTACTGGTGTCCACTAGATATTCACATGTTTTTAATTTATTCTGATCATAACACGTTGAAAGTACTTGTGTATAAATATACTGGTAATATGATTGACAGTTACATTTGGTGCCATTTTTGTCTTCCACAATTGATTTTTTATATGCATTGTGACCTAGCATACTCAATAGATTTTTGTTTGGTATTCTATTTTATTTATATTTCTTATTGTTTAGTTACTATTATTTTTATTTATTGATTATGATTTTTTTACCGCCTTTTTGAAGGAATTCACTCTAGGCTGTGTACAGTAAGAATAGATCGAACATGAGCAATAGGCAATTACAGCAGTAAAAATGTTCAAATAGCAATACAAAGTAAGGCAAAGTATAATACTTACAATGTCAACATATAGTAACATAGTAAATGACGGCAGATAAAGACCTGAATGGCCCATCCAGTCTGCCCAACAAGATAAAATCATATTACATGGTATGTAATACTTTATATGTATATCCGAGTTCGATTTGTCCCTGCCTTCCTCAGGGCACAGACTGTAGAAGTCCACCCTGCACCGGTTTTATTCTCCAAATACCGGCGTCCACTAAGATTCCATACATCCATTCCTTCTAAACAGGATTCCTTTGTGTTTATCCCACGCATGTTTGAATTCCATTACTGTTTTCATCTCCACCACCTCCCGCAGCAGGGCATTCCACATATCCACCACCCTCTCTGTGAAAAAATACTTTCTGACATTACTCCTGAGTCTGCCCCCCTGCAACCTCAATTCATGTCCTCTAGTGCTACTACCTTTCCGTCTCAGGAAAAGGTTCATATGCAGATTTAAACCTTTCAAAATGTGTTTGTCTGTATCATGTCATCCCTGTTTCTCCTTTCTTCCAAGGTATACATGTTCAGGTCGGCAATTCTCTCCTCGTATGGTTTGCAATTCAAATCTCGTACCATTTTTGTAGCTTTTCTTTGCACCGCTTCCAGGCTTTCTACATCTTTAACCAGATTCGGCCTCCAAAACTGAACACAATACTCCAAGTGGGGCCTCACCAATGACTTGTAGAGGGGCATCAACACCTCCTTTCTTCTGTTGGTTATACCCCTCTCTATGCAGCCTAGCATCTTTCTAGCCATGGCTGTCGCCTTGTCACATTAAACAAAATGTGGCATAGATACAGACTGCCCTTTATATAGGTGTACACATATATTATTATTCACCCTTCTGATCTAAATCAACGATACCACATATTCACATAAATGTAAACACAGCTGATAAATAACAATGTATAAGACAGTCATGACCCAGATGAAATATATCAATACTATAATCTAAGATATTATGGTCACTTCCCTTGGGGACATAAACGTGCCCATGCATGGGACTTAATCCACAAATACTCTTCATTCTCGCCAGCTCAGACAGAACTCCCTTTAACTCTGGTCGAGTTTTGAATGACTTCATCAGAAAGGGAACGGCAAACATAAAGTACTGATCAACAATACTATAGTTTCCCCACGTACTAGGGTATCTACTATAATAAAACGCACCCTCAACGTTCTGAAGACAAAAGTTCTGAAGTCACACCACTAGAGAAAGGGTTCGGAAGTTCATGGTGGTGAAGCCACCACAATGCTTCCCGTGATGATGACGAGGGCAGAACAGTGGAACAAATGATGGAGGTTGGCAGCCAGTCTCCAGCGAGCCAGGCGGGGGAGGAGTAGGGAAACACGCTCCGGAGACTGGCTGCCAAGCTCCATCATTAGCTAAAAAAAACCCCAAAAAACAAAACATACAAAACCACGGAGTAACCAAATATCAAAAAGAAAAAAAAACACGGTTGCTCACGCCGATGCAGGTAACTCCACCTCCCCCCCCTTCGTCTTCACCTTTTCACCAACCGACCGTGCAAAAGCATTCCCCGCCTCAGCCAAGCCACCCGACGGTACACAAAGAAAAAAGCTAAGAAAAAAAACCCTGCAACAGGGCTCCGTACACAGCAGAGGGGTGCAGGAGGGGAGGAGAGGGTCGCTGGACATGGAGCTGCTACAAATTCAACATCTGTTAGAAAAAGTGCTAATACTTTGGATTTCAACAGCTTCAGTAACACAACCTCTTCATACCTCTATTGCCCATGTAGCAATACCAACTTCTAAACAGGTGAGGGTACTTTACTCACTCATTAAAAGAAACAAAAAACAGCATGCTGTGACAAATACAGATCTATTCATTAAATCTTACCTTCTGTGCTGTGCCCTGCAGCTCTTTTCTACCACACTTGTAGCTCACAACTAACCTCTTTCCAGGCTCTGCCATGCTGCAGGCAGAAGCTGAGCCCTGCCATTCGCTTCCTCACAGCAAACAGCACAGCTAATTAACCAGTGCCAGCCAGACTGGGGAAGGGGGTAGCAGGGCAGAGATGGCCCGTTAACTTTCTGTAAAGGAGCATCTGTGCTGGCCGGAAGCCAAGGAAACGGACATGAGCTGAGTCTGTGCTAGATTCGTCCTTGCTGTATGTGCATACATGGGGGAAGGGGAATTTAAAAACGGGGTTTTGGTGCATATTTACTACTTATAAAATTACCCTGCCCTATGTTCAAGTACATACAGCATGCCTCTACGGTTTGGAGTGTGGGTGAAAGTCATGATATACACATACCTCTGCATTCTATATAGATCAACCAAATTTGGATGTCCAAAAAAGACAATCACTTAATGAAACATCAACTTCCTAATTAATCAGGTCACGCGTAACTAAAAACTGGAAATAACTTAGCAGGGTTTAAAAAATGTTTGGATAGCTTCCGAAAGGAAAAGTCCACAGCCTAAAATTAAAATGGACTGTGCTCAACTTAGCAGGCTTTAAAAAAGGTTTTCATGACTTCCTAAACGAAAAATCCATAGCCTATTATTAAAATGGACTGTGCTCAACCATTCTCTCACACACACTCTCACTCTATGTCACACACACACTCGCACATTCACTCTGTCTCTCTCTCTCACACAGTCACTCTCACACACACTCTCTCAAACATACACACTATGATTAAAACCTTGCTAGCGCCCGTTTCATTGGTCTCAGAAACGGGCCTTTCTTACTAGTATTTCAATGTTTCTTAGAAACCTTTCATATTCAAAACTTCATTACTTACAAAACAAATTTCAACTTGAAACTCCAATAGCGGACACAAACCCCGGGCGGGTTCGCATCTAGAATCCTCCCTCTCTCAATTCAGAGCGTGTGACGTCAAGACACAATGCTCCATTTAAATTCCCACACGAGCCCCTCGATCGGCTCTTTCAAATAATTTGAATTGAGAGAGGGAGGATTCTAGACACGAACCAATCTCCGCCTTCCTCTGGTTTCTTCCCCCAGTGACGGTGGAATGACTCTTCCAGTATATATAGATCACAGTTCGCAGATCCAGAGCAGAATCTGAAGACTCAGAGACAAGAGAGAAAGACTTCCTGAGCTAGATCATGGAGGGAGCTGTCACTTTTCTGCTGATCACCCTGACACTTTCCAGCCTCCCAGGTATAGTCACCTCTTAAAAGTGTATAAAATCTGAAAAAATCAAGTACCTGGCAAGATCCCAAAACAGTACAATATATTTTATGCTGCTTATCCTAGAAATAAGCAGTGGATTTCCCCAAGTCCATTTTAATAATGATCTATGGACTTCTTTTAGGAAGCCATCCAAACCTTTGTAAAACCATACTAAGCTAAGTGCTGTTAATACATTCACTCGCAACGAATTCCAGAGTTTAATTACACGTTGAGTGAAGAAACTTTTTCTCTGAATCATTTTCAATTTACTACTTTGGATCTTTATTGTATGCCCCCAAGTCCAGTATTTTTTGGAAAGAAGTGATTCACATCTACCCATTCCACTCCACTCATTATTTTATAGACCTCGAAGAGTTCTAGCCACTTTAGCCTTTCCTCTTAGGGAAGTCATTCCAACCCCTTTATCATTTTCATTGCCCTTCTCTATACCTTTTCTAATTCCACTATATCTTTTTTGAGATGTGGTGACCAGAATTGCACACAATATTCGAGGTGCGGTTGCACTGTGGAGTGAAACAAAGGCATTATAACATCCTCATTTTTGGCTTCCATTCCTTTCCTAATAATACCTATCATTCTATTTGCTATAGTTCGGCTTCCTTTTTCACATATGCATCACTTTGCACTTGTCATCTGCCATTTGGATGGCAGGTCTACCAGTTAAAAAACCAGCGGACACAGCACATTGAGAATACTGATCAGTTAACTCTACTCTCTGTTTCTATCTTTTAACCAGTTTTTAATCCATAATAGGAGCTACCTCCTATCCCATGACTTTCCAATTTCCTCTTGAGTCTTTCATGAGGTACTTTTATTAGTAACATGTCATTTATCTTTAAAATCGAGTGAGGTACACGAAGATTGGAGGGTGCCCTAAGTAACGCTGAATTTTAAAAAAAAGGTCCTAGAGGAGATCCGTGAAATTATAGACCGGTGAGCCTGACGTTGGTGCTGGGCAAACTACTTTTCAAAATTCAGATACACAATTTCGACTGGCTCATCTTTATCCACATGTCTATTCACCCCTTGAAAGAAATGTAATAGATTGGTGAGGCAAGATTTCCCTTCAGTAATTCTGTTGGCTTTGTCTCATTAATCCATGCTTTCGAATATGCTCTGTAATTTTGTTCCTTATAATAATATCTACTATTTATAGAGATTTCATTCAGTTTCTCTGACTCGTCAGCTTTGATTACCATTTCTGGCACCGGTATCTCTGACGTAACGTCCGCGAGGGCGGGGCACGGAAGGAAAGAGGAGAGGTCTGCCCTGCCGCTGCTTGCTGCGAAGTGAAAGGAGGCTCAAGGTTAGTTCCGAGAGCCCGGCCCGATAGCGGGTGGAGGGGGGCCAGCGACCTCGGGTGGGGGGGCCTGGTGATCTCGGGTGGGCGGTGAACTCGGGTGGGCGGCGACCTCGGGTGGGGGGGGGCCAGGGGCGGCCTTGTCCCGGGCCCGGCTCTGGCTCTCGGCGACCCGACCATGAAAAATGAGTTTATTTTGTTGGGCAGACTGGATGGACCGTACAGGTCTTTATCTGCCGTCATTTACTATGTTACTCTTTGGGATTCTACATGGAATGTTGCTACTAATTGGGATTCCAGAATCTTCAGAACTTTTAGTACAAGAACAGTGCTGGGCAGACTTTATCTGCTGTCATTTATTATGTTACTATCCAGCTTATTGTCGAAAGAGAAGGACGCCCATCTTTCGACACAAATCGGGAGATGGGCGTCCTTCTCCCGCAGGCGCCCAAATCGGTATAATTAGGGTTACCATATGGCTCCAGAAAAAGGAGGACGGATTGAGCCAGCCGAGTTTTACTTCCATTGCTTTCAATGGAAGTAATTGAGCCGGCCGGGTTTTACTTCCATTGCTTTCAATGGAAAGCAATGGAAGTAAAACCCGGCTGGCTCAATCCGTCCTCCTTTTTCTGGAGCCATATGGTAACCCTAGGTATAATCGACAGCCGATTTTGGGCGCTGTTGCATTCCCTACCTTGTTCTTCTAGTGGCGGCCATATTGGAAGGATCATCTGAGCAGCAACCATTTTGGAAAGATCATCTGAGGGGCAGCCATCTTGGAAGGATTGTTTGAGGAGCAGCCATCTTAGGTAGTTCATCAACGAGGCAGCCATCTTGAATATCTTTTGGGCGTGCCCTATGAGATCTCTCACCTCTCAGCTGTGACCAGGATCCTCTGATTGGAGGCCTATTTAAGAGCTGGCCTGTGACACCATCTTTGCTTCGGCTTCTATCTTGTTAGAGGTTGGTGCTGGTGATTGAACATTCTTCTTCCTACTTTCCTGTTGATGCTGACTTGGATTGAACCTGACCATTGTCTGCTTGCTGCCTGCCCTGACCTGTAGATTGAACTTGAGCCTTCTTTACTGGCTGCCTACCCAATCTGTGTTCCGGATCTGTTCTACTCCTGCCTGCCACGGCGGGTGGCCGTCCAACCCCGACCGTATCCGGAAGTCCTGGGGGCCACTTGCACCTGGGAGCTCAACTCCTGGGGAACGGTGGTCGCTTCCCAGGTGAAGCTAGGAGTTGTCCGTCCGGCTGCCTGACTGAGTGCGGAGCTTCGCAGATCCTCCACACTCTGTCAAGGCGCAAGGGCTCACTACTTCAGTGCCAACAGGCGCCCCCAACTGCAGTCCGTCACGGGGATGACCAAAGTTCCTGGGGGCATTCGGAGGCATAGCGAAGGCGGGATAGGGGTATGTTTATCGGCCGAGAAGAGATGGGCGTCATCGGCTGATAATGGAAAAAAGAAGGGCGCCCCAGCAAGAATTTGGTCCGCTTTATTTGGTCCCTTTTTTTCAGGTCCAAGTCAAAAAAAGTGCCCGAACAGACCAGATGACCACTGGAGGGAATCGGGGATGACCTCCCCTGACTCCCCCAGTGGTCACTAACCCCCTCCCACCAAAAATAAAAACAACTCTATGCCAGCCTCAAATGTCATACCCAGCTCCCTGACAGCAGTATGCAGGTCCCTGGAGCAGTTGTGGTGGCTGCAGTGGACTTCAGGCAGGTGGACCCAGGCCCATCCCCCCCACCTCTTACACTTGTGGTGGTAAATGGGAGCCCTCCAAAACCCACCCGAAACCCACTGTACCCACATGTAGGTGCCCTCCTTCACCCCTTAGGGCTATGGTAGTGGTGGATAGTTGTGGGGAGTGGGTTTTTTTTTTTTGGGGGGGGGGTTGGGGGGCTCAGCACCTAAGGTAAGGGAGCTATGTACCTGGGATCAATTTGTGAAGTCCACTGCAGTGCCCCCTAGGGTGCCCGGTTGGTGTCCTGGCATGTGAGGGGGACCAGTGCACTATGAATCTTGGCCCCTCCCATGACCAAATGCCTTGGATTTGGTCGTATTTGAGATGGGTGCCCTCGGTTTCCATTATCGGCAAAAACTGAGGGCTCCCATGTCTAACGCCGGCGACCTCAGCATTTAGGTCGACCAACTCTTAGGTCGACCTAAATGTTAAGATTTTGGCATCCCCGACCGTATTATCGAAACGAAAGATGGACGCCATCTTGTTTCCATATTACGGGATGCCCCGCCCCTTTGCGGAGACATCCTCAGAGATGGGCGTCCCCATTCAAAAATGCTCCTCTATGTTACTTTGCCCTGGTGTTATATTTACTGAGTCAATATCAGAGTTATTGAAATCACCCATTATTATTGTGTTGTCTTGTTTGTTTGTCTCTCTAATTTCTGATAACATTTCTACATCCATCTGTCCATTCTGGCCAGGTTGACAGTAGTACCCTTCAATCACTATCCTTTTCCCCTTTACACATGGAATTTCAATCCATAGGGATTCCAAGATGTGTTTTGATTCCAGCCCTCCGTAACATGCAAAGTGACTACTTCACCAATTCGATCCACCCTATCACTACGATATCATTTGTATCCTGGTATGACAGTGTCCTACTGTTATTCTTCTACCAGGTCTTAGAGATGACAATTATATCTAATTTAGTGCAATCTGTTCTAACTCTCCCATCTTCATTTCTTAGGGTTCTGGCAATTGCATATAGATATTAATCAAATATTGGGGTGGGGAAGAAATCATAAATAAAGATCAATGCAGGGGTCATGGGGTGGGGCTCAGAAAAATATGTTTCCCTAGGTCCAATATAGCATTAAACTAGACCTGGTCCTCAGAAGAATGTTGTAATACTTTAGGAAGAGAGGTGCAGACTGTCAGAGTTGTAGCTTTCAGTGTTATTCAAGCAAATTATGATATTTAAATATTTTTATTTTTCCTCTTTCTAGGTTTAGAGAGTCTGAGTGTCCGTGCAGTGACTCACGAGGTAGATATAAATTTAGTTAACCCCATACGTCTAAGGACTCCTCTGATACTAAATCTCCCCATCTTCACACCCCCAACACTCGAATTATTACTCACTCCACATTCTCAAACCCTCCCAGGCACCATCTATGTGAAGATTCCTATGACCTTTGACTCTTCTTTTTTATTCTTTACAGATGATTTGTGTAGACTTGAGGATGGACAAGGTTTGTGCACCTAGGTAAGATTATAAGAATATTTTGAACATAAGAACATAAGCATTGCTGTACTGGGACAGACAGAAGGTCCATCAAGACCAGTATCCTGTGGCTAATCCAGGTCACAAGTACCTGGCAAGATCCCAGAAGAGCAAAACAAATTTTATTCTGCTTATCCTAGAATATGCTTTGGATTTTCCCAAGTCCATCTTAATATTAGCTTATTGATTCTTTTTTAGGAAACTATCCAAAACATTTATAAACCCTGCTAAGCTAACTGCTTTTACCCTAGAAACAAATTCCAGAGTTTAATTACACATTGAGTGAAGAAATATCTTCTATGATTCTTTTTAAATTTACTACTTAGTAGCTATATTGCATGCCCCCTAGTCCTAATATTTTTGGAAAGAGTAAACGAGCAATTCACCTCTACCCATTCCACTCCACTCAGTATTTTATAAACTTGTATCATATCTCCCCTCAGATTTGATGGCTTAATAAAGATCGCTAAATGTGACTTTCACCCGGAAATCTTGGACAATTCATGTAGAATATGTGTCCCTAGAAAGTAAGTACATCTGTCAGTCACTTGTATTGTCCCTACCCTAACCTCTTTCTTGATTCTGTTTCTTCACCACCCTTTCTCTCCTTTCTTCTCTCCACCTTTATTCCTTCCAATTATCTCTCCTCTCTACTCACCTCTTCTCTCATCTCTCTGCAATCTCCCACTTCAGCCCCCTTATCCAATCCTCAGGTCTGCAGTTATCTCCCCTTTCTCCCAGACCCCACATCAGATCCGACTAACTTCCACTCCTGCACGAATCATTTTTAAAATTATTTGTTTAGTCTATCAAGTGCTGTATGGGAATTATGAACTGTTAACTCAGTTCTTTTTTAAAAATAATTCTGTCAGAATGCAGGAAAATTTAGTACTGAGGTACCGGTTTTTGGAAATATAAGATTTAAACATCAGGTTGATGCTACTACTGAATGGAATTCTTTACCGTTAGGTAACTATGGATGGTTGTATAAGAAACTGAAGACCTTTTGTTAATCCTACTGTTCTGTTCTTTCCTGCTTCTGTGCAACTTCTTGCATTGTAAACTACCTAGAATCTCATGTTGGGATTTTTGTGGTATATAAACTTGACATTAGATTAGATTAGATCTGCCACCATCGGCCCTTTTCTCCCATCCTCAACCCTAGCATCAGACCCTCTACCACCCTATCAAATGCAATCATCAGTTTCCTTTTCTCTCTCTCTCTCTCCTTCCCTTTATCCAGCATCTCTTCTCTGTTGGCTCAGCAGCTTCCCTCTCTGTCCACCTCAGTCCAGCATCTCCTTTTCTTAACACTCCCTCATTGTCTGCCCTTCTCATCGCAGATCCTCTGTGTGTCTCTGACAGGGTCAGCAGTGAAAAGTACAGTGTTGTGCTACCAGGTCATACATTTAAGTGCACGGCAAGTTTCCTCTCAGTCCCTGCCCACAAGGCAAGAGGAAGAATGCATCCATGACCGGTCTTAGCAATTGGGGGGCCCTATGCAGACCCCTACCAGCGCCCACCACCATAAGCTATTATCAGAGTGTAAAAGGAGGCTCAAAGCTCTCGAAACCCCACTTCTACCCATATTTTGATGTACATCCACCACATTTCAGTAGAAAGTGGCATACAGCAGCAGTGATTTTCATATCCCATCAGCTGCTGAGCCCAGAGTTTCTTCATTGCTGCATCCTACCCTTGCAGAAACAGGAAGTGGCATCAAAAGGAAATGTAGATGCACATTAAGGTACGGAGAAGGAAGGTGTTCCGAGACAGGAGGACAGACGTAGCAGAGATGCAAGGCCCCAAGGAGCATGGGGCCTTGTGTGACCACCCCTGTCGCATCTGCAAGTGTGATTAGATGCCTGGGGAAATTGAGACAAGTTGTAGAAGAGTGGGACATGACGTGGAGATGGTATGAATCTGGTTTGGAAGGTTTACAGACTCGGAATAACCTTCCTTGCAGGGTTGTGGTTTGCTTGACAAGTAGTTGGCAGTGGAGGGACTGTGTGTTGCTGCCACTGAGGTGATACCAGGATCTGAATCATTTTTTTAGTAAGCTGTAAAAGGAAACATTCTCCCCTGTATAGACTCCAGAACAGGCAAAATATTCTTGATAACGACAACTCACTTGTCTCATCTTCGGTCCCAAATTTATCACAGAAATCCAAAATATCAAAACTTATCTTGTCATAATTATTTTAAAATTCATACTTCACATATCTTAAAGCTTGTTTATTATATATTTTGGACTTGAGCCAACATGACATGTTTCATAAAGCTGCGTCAGGGCCCATCATTGTTATTGCGCAAAACATTCCTAATTTTGGCCCCATGTTCTGTCATCGGCGAGGGTTGGTGTGTGTTCTGTGTACAAACCTCAATCTCTGTGTCTTATATTTACAGAGCTAAACATGAGTCCCAATTACCATTTATAGAAGCTCTGGATTGTTGTTGTGCAATGTATACGGGAGAATCTTCTAGTCTACCATGAGAGAAAATGTGAGTATTGAGCTCTGTAGAAAGAAAATAATTCAGGGTATCCCTGGACCTGCATCTGTGCCTCCCAGGCAGAGTTTTGGAGCTGAAATGGGTGGGTGGGATGGAAATGGGGTTACCAGTGAGGGGGATTAAACCTCAGGGAGCAACACCTGAATGAAGGTTCCTGACACCACAGCCCAAAGGAGGCTAAATCTGACTGAGATGGAAACCCAGGGAAGCAGGAAAAGGACACCAGACCAATAGAATGTGAATTAGTATAATTCCATTACCATATATACAACTAGGTAGTATGTACATGAAAATCTCACAGTCCTGCTTAGTTCTCTCAGATAAATGAAATTAATAAATTCCATAGTTGTAGGAATTGGTTTAATTTGTTTACCTTACTGCTGGGAGAGCAGGGGGGTCGGATGGAGGTGTCCTGGGTTGCCAGGGAGATGTTTAATTAGGATGAATTCCTGCACATGAGCAATTCATTCCAAGGAGACCTGCACTGACACCTGAGATTTTAAAAGTGCTAAAAGAAGTTTTAAAAGTATTTGCATTAAATCTAATTGCAGAATTTAGGTGCTAGGAAATGGGATTGGTATGCTATGTACTCAAATTTGCTCAAGCCTTATGCAAATTAGTCCGTTTTTGGGAGGTTCTCATTTGCATATTTGTGGGTAAACATTGATGGGAATGTTTACAGCCTTAATGTTAGGGCATGGCTCTGATCCAAAATGTGAAGTTTGATACAAAAACGAAGGGTTTATCTAGTGTTTTTGACTAAAAATTCCCATTAGAGTGTCTGTATGTTAATCTGCAATCAAATAGAGCTTTCTGATTGGATGATCAGCTCCTGTTAGAAATCTGCCCAGCAGTGTTGCCAGGTGGGCGGTTTTCCCGCCCTATTGGGCGGTTTTCCGCGACCCGCCGCGGGAAATTTTTGCCCGCGGCGGGTTGCGTTTTTTTCAGCGATTTTTCGGGCCGTGGGGGCGGGGCTAGTGGCGTTTTGGGCGGGGTTAGTGACGTTTTGGGCGGGGCCGATGATGGTGAGGCGGGGCCGATGACGGCAGGGGCGGGGTTGATGACGGTGGGGGTGGGGGTATCAGGGGCGGGGTTTAACTTTGGGCAGGTTTTGGGCTGGTTTTGGGCTGGTTTGGGTGGGGAAAAAATGTTCCACCTGGCAACCCTGCTGCCCAGGAACAGAGAGGGGAGAGCAACTGACGATTTGGCCAAGACAGACATGCAGCTGTGAGCTCCGTGTGTGTAAGAATTGAAAGAAAGAATTGTTGTTTGATCTAAGTTGACTGAAATTATAAAAGAGTGCCTTATATGTGTGAAAAGAGATTGGTGGAGATTTACAAGTTTGAGGTTTCTTCTGAGAAAAGGATCTGAATATTTCAGGATTACTTGAAGCTTATGAAAAATAGAAAAGGGAGAATTTCAGTTTAAGAGTGTTTAAATCCTATAAGTTCAAAAAAGACTTTGCTCACATTTTGAATTAGCCAGATTAGTAAACTTACTGAGTAGAGAGGGGAATGCATCTATGAGTGTGTGAGTGAGAGAGTTTCATTCATTTTAGGAGCTTCAAAAGGGAAGAAGTGCTCTCCATCTACATAGATAGGGCTATAAATTTTCAGTTTAATAATTTGAGTCAGGAAAATTAGAGGGTAGGAAGTTTCTTTAGCTTGGCACAGTCCAGGTTCCTGCTGTAGGTAGTCAAATCGATGAAAGACAACTTCTAAAGGAGAGATCTCTTGAAGAAGGAAACAACTTAATACAGGAAATTGAGGAAGAGAGAGAGACAATTCACACTTTTTCTGAAACTCCTGTTTACCACACAAGTGAACTGAGATTTAATTTTGAAAATATAGGAAGAAGGAGAAATCCAATTAACATAGTAACATAGTAGATGACGGCAGAAAAAGACCTGCACGGTCCATCCAGTCTGCCCAACAAGATAATTTCACGTGTGCTACTTTTTCTGTATACCTTACCTTGATTTGTAACTGTCATTTTCAGGGCACAGACCGTACAAGTCTGCCCAGCACTATCCCCGCCTCCCAACCACCAGCCCCGCCTCCCACCACCGGCTCTGGCACAGACCGTATAAGTCTGCCCAGCACTATCCCCGCCTCCCAACCACCAGTCCCGCCTCCCACCACCGGCTCTGGCACAGACCGTACAAGTCTGCCCAGCACTATCCCCCGCCTCCCAACCACCAGCCCCGCCTCCCACCACTGGCTCTGGCACAGACCGTACAAGTCTGCCCAGCACTATCCCCGCCTCCCACCACCAGCTCCGCCACCAATATTTATGATGTCAAAGATGAAATAGGACGATAGCTCTCAACCTGAGTAAGATCCAGAACACTCCCCTTCAATAAAGGATAAACTGAAGCCCTTTTTAGAGTCACAGGACTTATTAATGAGGGCAGTCGTGGGATCTAATAGGTCATATTTCAAAAATTAATAAGGTTGGGACTCTTCAAAATGTTCTCTACTGTAACTTGAGACTCCTCTGAGGACTCTTTACTGGGACTGTAGCCAAGTTTGTTTTAATAACTCCTGCTCTGAGCTCTGTGACTCTACTTAGCTGAGGACATATCAGGAACTCCTTCCACTGTTCTGAGTTTCAGGGTCTAGGTAGGAGTGTTAGTGCTCTATATGATGTTGTGAGGTGGGGGCGAGATATTCCCCCTGGTTCTGCTCATGCTTTTCCACCTCTCTCTCCTCCTCTAGTGAACCGGACCTGTACTTGATTTTGGACCAGCCTCACTGTTGAAATTCAGAAGAGTCTTTCTCCCGCTTGAGGACACCACCCCTGTACCCTCTACTCCAACAGCCCTCCAGGGACTCCCGGTGACATTACCGGAGCTCTGGTTACTTTCTAGTAGAGTAAATAAAACCTTTGCAGCATCATTCAGTGATTGTCTTATTGTTGTCTAAATACAATGAGGTTAATATTTGTAGCAAGTATCTCAGATTGACAGGGTGAGAGATACCCCAGAGGCAGTACACAAATATTCTCCAGCTCATTCTCAAGCATTTTCCACCCTTCTTCACAGAGGGTATAGTTGTGAAAATCCTCACCCTCCCTTTTATGGTGAAACCCTTTGGGCAGTGGTTAAGCCCAATATTTCTCCTCTCTCTGACTGTGGGTATGAAACTGGTTTCTACTTATATTTTACTTCCTAATATATTACAGGGTCTGCAGCCTGGATTTTAAAGGGTAGAATCATGGACTATATATCCCACAATGCTTTAGGGTTTAAATTCCAAACCAAGATTGGCCAAATGTCTCCCTCCTGGAACTAGGTAACTTGGCAGCTCTGCATTAGAGGTTCCCTATAAAGTGTTTCCAGTGGTTTCTGAGGATTCATTTCTCTGCTCTTCAAGGAAACACCTTTATCCTGGGTTATCCCCTTGTTCGAAGAGAGCAGCCTACTTCTGTGCAATCTGGAAGACGTTGTAACTGGTTAGGCCACAGGGTCTTTACTTGCCTTCATTTTTTCTCTGTTTCAATGCTTCTTACTGCCATGATCCTGAGGTTTGGGGATGCCCTTCTTCTCCCTACTCCAAAGAGTCCTGTCAAGTGATTACAACTACCTTTGCTTAGTGCAATGGGGCCGAGAACAGGGTGAGATTGCTCTTGCCCCAAAGTATACAACAAATATCCCCTATAAATTGCAGGGGGGGGATAGAATGACTCAGGTTTTGGGAAAGGATGAACATTGCCAACTTTTGTTGCCAGATTGGTAGGGGCTGAGTTAGGTGATGCTGTATGAGGGTTGCACTTTGCCATCAGGGATTTAGGTTGTGATCAGTTGAGTTCGGGGTGATTTGCAGAAAGCTGGAAAAATCTATAAACAACCCACAGGAAATTAAACAAACTGAAATATTTTTGCCTACACACCCCTATCTCTCAATCCTCTGTGGTTCTACATTACCCAGTGCTAAATTTTCCCTTTTAGAACTGGTTTGTGGATAAGTCCATGGATGGATTCTGTCTCTTGTTGCATTAAGCTATTTACACTCTACAGCTCCAGCTTTGGCCAAAGTTCGGAAAATGAATATTGGTTTAGTTGGCCATTTTTCTTAATTGAGGAGGGTGAATAGTGGAATGCCACAGGGATCAGTACTGGGACCGGTGAGATTAAACATATTTATAAGCTAGTAAAGAAGGCCCGTTTCAAAACACAATGAAACGAGTGCTAGCAAGGCCCCCCTCCGTCCCTTCGTGTCTCCCTCCCTCCCGAGCTGCACACCCTGTCGCTCGAAATTGAACCTTCAAGGCCCTCCCAGCGAGTTTTAGACTTCCTCCGATTACAACCCCCTCCCTTCGCGTTACTGCCTGCCCCCCCCCCCCTGCGGCGCGACCCTGTGGACACCACCTTTAGCTCCGGAAAACATGCCCCAAAGCCTCTGCGTACTTGTGCTGAGGGAGGTGAAGTTGTTTTCAGGGCTGCGGGGCATTCCTTGTTGACGGAGCATCTGTTGACTTGTCTGTGCGTGCGTCTGATGTCAGACGCACGCAAAGAGATGACAGATAATCCTTCATCAAGGCAGGCCCCGCAGGCGAGAAGAGAAGTTCATCGGCGTTAGCAGAGGTAGGGGAAGGGTTCGGGGGAGGTTTTTTGGAGGAAGGGGTGGTGTGCAGAGGGTCGCGGCAGGGGGGTCCAGGGGGCAGTAATGCAGAGGGGGGGTGTTGGAATCGGAGGGAGGGGGGAGCGTGTAAGTGGTTGTTAGGGGTGTGACGGGCCTTGAAGTGGGAGGGATGGAGGGAGTGAGATGTGTGTGGGCGGGGGCTGGTGTGTTGATGGCTGTCTGTGTTGCGCCTTCGACGTCATGACGTTTGACGCGAGGGCGGGGAACACAGACATGGTGAGTTTCATGGCTTCACCACCAAGAAATAACGAACCCTTCAGGGAGTGTGCAGATGGCTTCATCAGGTTTTGTCTTCAGAACGTTGAGGTAGCGTTTTATGTACAGATGGGGCATGGCTGAGGGCGGGTCTATGAGTGAGGGTGACTGGTCCTGATAACCTAGCCTACGAAGACTACAGGAGTTCAGTGCTTCAGTGCCTTGGAGTGAGCTTCAGAACGTTCGAGGTGGGATTTATTTATATAGATGATCTGCAAATTGGAACAAGTGAGGTGATTAATACATTTGCAGATGACCAAAACTATTCAAAGTTGTTGAAACACTTGTGGACTGTGAAAAAATTGCAGAAAGACCTTAACAAATTGGAAGACTAGATAACCAAATGGCAGATGAGATTTATTGTGGAGTCATTCTAGACAATACCCTGAAATCTTCTGTCCAGTGTGTGGCGATGGTGAAAAAAGTAAACAGGATGCTAGGAATTATTAGGAAAAGGATAGTAAATAAGACCAAAAATATTATAATGTTTCTGTATCACTCTGTGGTGTGACCTCACCTTAAGTATTGCATTCAATTCTGGTTGCCATATCAAAAAAAAGTTATAGCAAAATTAGAAAAAATTCAACGAGCAACCAAAATTATGAAAGCGATGGAACTCCTCGTAAATGAGGAAAGGCTAAAGAAGTTAGGGATCTTCAACTTGGAAAAGGGGGAGGGGGAGATATGATAGAGGTCTATGAAATAAAATTTTATTTTCAGTTTTGATATACCACTCTGGGATATACCATCTGGGCAGTTAACAATACACAAGAACATAGGCATTGCCATACTAGGACAGATCGAAGGTCCATCAAGCCCAGTATCCTGTTTTCAACAGTAGCCAATCCAGTTCACAAGTATGTGGCAAGATCCCAGAGCAGTAAAAAAGATTTTATGTTGCTGATCCTAGAACAAAGCATTTTAATGGCTTATGGGCTTTTCTTTTAAGAAGCTAGCCAAACCTTTTTTTAAACCCCGCTAAGCTGTTTTTACCACATTCTCTGGAAACGAATTCCGGATTTTAATTACACATTGAGTGAAGAAATATTTTCTCTGATTTGTTTTAAACTTAATACTTTGTAAATTAATTGCATGCCCTCTAGTCCTAGTGTTTTGGGAAAGGGCAAATAAGCAATTCACGTCCACCCATTCCACTCCACTCAGTATTTTACATACCTCTATCATATCTCCCCTCAGCCATTTTTTCTCCAAGCTAAAGAATCCTAGCTGCTTTAGTCTTTTCTTATCACCCTTATCACTGTTGTCAGTCTTCTCTGTACTATTTCTAATTCTGCTAAACCTTCTTTGAGATACGTTGACCAGAATTCCACACACAGTATTTGAAATGTGGTCTCACCATGGAGCAATACAAATACATTATAACATTCTCATTCTTGTTTTCCATTCCTTTCCTTATAATACCTAACATTCTATTTATTTTCTTAGCCACCGCTGCACACTGAGCAGAGGGTTTCAATGTCTCCCAGGCTCCTCTTGCAATTTTTCACAATCCGCTCGCAATTTAACAACTTTGAAGAACTTTGTGTGGCAGAAAACAATAGATAGAGGCATAAGAAAAGGGAAGTATTAAAAAGAGAGGGGAGAAAAGGGAAGAGAGGGCTGGTATTAAAATAAAGGTTCAAGTATAACAAAACAAATAACTGGTGGTCTGTGCCGATTTCAAAGATGACAAAGGGGACCAGTTTAAGAAGGTGTCTACAAATCTGTACTGAGTGGAAAATCCTGTGTGTTGTAGAACTGGTAAAAGTGAATCAGTAGCATCCATTCCCTTAATCATCAAAATAACAGAAGGAATCGTGACTAAACAACTCACAGAATATCTAAACAAGTTCTCAATATTACACGATTCCCAGTCAGGATTTCGCTCCAATCACAGTACCGAAACCGTACTAGTTATGCTCATGACCCAACTCAAACAATTGATAGCAAACGGCAATAACATACTACTGTTACAATTCGACATGTCAAGTGCATTTGACATGGTTGACCATGGAATTCTATTACACATCCTCGAATACTTCAGACTTGGAAGCAACGTTCTCGACTGGTTCAAGGGGTTTTTAACTACACGCTCATATCAAGTGACATCAAACTCGACTACATCAGCTACATGGACACCTGAATGTGGAGTCCCACAAGGATCACCACTCTCACCGACTATATTCAACCTAATGATGACACCCCTGGCCAAACTACTATCGAATATGAACCTAAACCCACATATATATGCTGATGATGTAACGATCTTCATCCCATTCAAACAAAATCTAAGGGAAATCTCCAATGAAATCAAGCAAAGCCTACATATCATGAACTCCTGGGCAGATGCATTTCAGCTGAAACTTAATGCAGAAAAAACCCAATGCCTAGTATTCACCTCGCCATACAATAAGAATAAATTTACCACCATCAACACACCTAAACTAAATTTACCAGTCTCGGACACCCTAAAAATTCTTGGAGTCACCATTGATCGACACCTAACACTTGAGAGTCATGCGAAAAACATAACTAAGAAGATGTTTCATTCAATGTGGAAACTAAAAAGAATCAGACCATTTTTTCCAAGGACTGTCTTCCGCAATCTGGTACAATCATTGGTACTCAGTCATCTGGACTATTGTAACTCACTCTAGGCTGGCTGCAAAGAGCAAATACTCAAAAAACTCCAGACAGCCCAGAACACGGCAGCCAGATTAATATTCGGCAAACCAAAATATGAAAGCGTGAAACCTCTACGAGAGAAACTACACTGGCTCCCACTTAAAGAACGCATCACGTCCAAACTCTGTACCCTAGTCCATAAAATCATCCATGGTGATGCCCCAGCCTACATGTCAGACTTAATAGAACTACCACCCAGGAACGCAAAATAATCTTCTCACACATTCCTTAATCTTCATCCTCCCAAGTGCAAAGGTCTGAAATACAAATCAATGCACGCATCTACCTTTTCCTATATGAGCACACCACTCTGGAACGCGTTACCACGCAACCTGAAGACGGTCTATGAATTGACCAATTTCCGTAAACTATTGAAAACCTATCTCTTCGACAAGATATATCACAAAGACCAGTACGTGTAACTGTATATTCTTTAATATATCCAGAAATGTCTTGTAATGTCTTTTACTTTAAAACTATTATGTATTTCAACACCATGTAACCAATACCCTCTGTAAACCAAATGTATATTCTCTTCAATTTCCAATTTCCATGATGAATTGTAAGCCACATTGAGCCTGCAAAGAGGTGGGATAATGTGGGATACAAATGCAATAAATAAATAAATAAATGTTTCACACTTTCAAAAAAGTACAAAGACCAGGGGACACTCAATGAAATTACATGGAAATACTTTTTGATTGAATAGAAGAAAATATTTTTTCACTCGATGAATAATAAAGTTCTGGAACTCGTTGCCAGAGGATGTGGAACAGTGGTTAGCGTATCTAGGTTTTAAAAAGGTTTGGAGTTCCTGTAGGAAAGGTCCATAGTCTGTTATTGAGACACACATGGGGAAGCCACTGCTTGCCTGGAATTGGAATGTTGCTAACATATGAGCTTCTGCCAGGTTCTTGTGACCTATAGTGGGCTGGAGAATTTGGATACTGGGCTTGATGGACCATTGATCTGACTCAGTATGGCTATTTGTATGTTCCTATGTTTTTATCCTGTTGTCCCCTGTAATCATAACCGCTTCAGTGTGTAGGTCTTCCATCTGCAGTCGAGTCTGTCCGGCACATAAGTGACCCTTATATGGCATTCATATTGCAGCCCAGTTACGGCTTTAGATAGTTCCATCCCAATTCTAAACTCCCAAAACTGCCAACATGCAAACTCTTAAACATGCTCTCCCAAGCACAAGGGAACGTGTGATTCGAGACAGCAACCTTGTGTCTGACATCTATATCAGGGGTGGGAAGCCACCATCCTTGAGAGCTACAACCCAGTTGGGTCTGCAAGATGTCCATAATGAATATGCTTGAGATCAATTTATATACAATAGAAGCAGTACATGCAAATGAATCTCATGCATATTCATTGTGAAAGCCTCACTGAGTTCAGGCCCTCATGGACCACCCATTACTGAGATCTGATTGACTGCTCTCTGGAACAGAGCCTCAGAATTTTCTTCCAGTAACAACACAGGAAAGAACATTTGAGCAGTCTGATACATCTGTCACTGCACTGAAAGAGATTTCTTACCACATAGAAATGAAATTTACCCCAAAACAGTAAGAAATATATTATCTAAACCAAAAGAAATGTCTCACACTCACACCAACATACCTTCATTCAAGGACACATAAACTTAAATTTATAATCCTAATGTATAAAAAAGGGTGTTAGCTAAATTTAGTACCCTGCATGTCTTAAGGCATTAGCAGGGCCGTGCTGACACGGTAAGCGAGGTAAGCAATGCAGGGGGGCGCCGACCTCTAGAGGGTGCCATTCACTTGCAAAATCTTTTACCTGAAGTTGTGATTCTCCTCTCTCCCCTGCCCTTCCCGCATCAGGAAGTGAAGGTAGCCTAGCAGTGCTGAGACAGACACGCTGCTCTGCTAAAGCTGCTTCAAAGAGTACAACCAGCAGCTATTTATGGCCTTGGTGTGTGAACAACTTTCATTCAGGGTGAGCTGGAACAACATTCATATTAAAGAGAACAGGTTTGGAGGCAGGTGTGCAAGTGAGACTGGGGAGAAATAAAAAATAAATAGTGTAATTGTTATCTGTAAGTGGTCCAAAGTTTTTGTTTTTTGAGCATGTACACTGAGAGGAGGGCAAGGCATGACTGCAATGATGTGTACATAATTATCATAGCTACAGCTAAAATCCATTTAATTGGCTGAGGTTCAAAGAGGAAGTTTAGCTGACGTATAGTGTAGAATAGCTGGTAAGTAAAAATCTGATTGCTTGTTTTGTGTGTTTGTTTTTATATAAAACATTCTGCTTGGATAGGGAGAGTTTGTGATATTTGAAAATACATTTTGCTTTAATGAAATTGCTAAACTTTAGAGTCAGAGACTTATCAATGAGGGATACATACAGTGGAAAGGAAGCCCTGGAAACAGAGTTAAGAGGACAGATACCAGCAACAGAATCAGATACTGGGCCAGCATGATCAGAAAAAGAAAGTCACCAGCCAATAAAAGTAGAAAAAAATCGTTTTATTTTCATTTTAGTGTTTGGAATATGTCCACGTTGAGAATTTACATCTGCTATCTTATTTTGCAATGTATAGCAGTCTCCAAGAGACTGGGCTCCCAGTGAGCCAGGGAGGTCAGACTGTGTAAATGAGATGAAGAGACACCCCCCACCCCCACTGTAACAAAGACAGGAACATGCATAATCAAAGCTTAGGTCTCTGCAGTTACAAGGGCTGGCCATTCCTAATTATGCTAATAGTTTTTAATAGGCTAAGTCCCACTGAAAAGCCTCTTTATAAAGGCAGTGCTTTCTCTGGAGAGCAGTGTTAAGAAACAGCAGGAATTGTGTTTATTTTTTTAAACTGCTTTCCTGTGTAAGCTAATTTACAGTTTTCTAGTATATGCTTGACATTGAAGGGTGTGGTAGACCCTTTTGTCAGGTCTGGCTGGGGCTGTAGTTTTCAGTCTAAAGGAAAGACAGGTAGCAATGGAGAAACATCTAATGAAGAAGTGAGACGGGGGGGGGGGGGCACCAACTGATAGTCTGCAGGGGGCACCAGAGACCCTTGGCACGGCCCTGGGCATTAGGTGTAGCTTCATTGGTGTGTAATTAATCCTAATTCTGTATCAATACCTATCAACATCTTACTTCACTGTTGATATTTTCACAAACCAGTACTGCAAAACTGAATTTATAAATGTATTTATTTATGTAAAAATACATATATATCGCATATTCACAGTATTATTTATTTTATTTCATTTCATATATAGTCTATCAATTAACTAGGTGGGGAACAATTGAACACTCACAATAATGAAATACATATCACAAAATATTACAACCAAAATAATAACAAGGTATTAATAAAGCAGGAAGTCTGAATTCATTGTTGTATATTTATTTCAGAGACGTTAATGAAGTAGTAGATAAATAGGCAAAGAAAAACCACTGTGGCATGTCTGAGTATGAATATTTTAAAAACTTTTCTTGGGGGAGGGCAAGCTTAGGGCTGAAGAATTACTTTTTACTTTTTGGTTTAATTAGTGAGGAAAATTCATCTAAATTTTAATTTCACCCAGTATTCTTATGTATGGGCAATAATATAATTTGTTAGGGACTAGGTTTCAATTTTTTTATTTGTTACTGCCAAAGTAGCAGGGACCACGGGACCTGTTTCCTGATCATCTCTGCAAGAAGACCAGTACCGAACATAAAGAAAGGAGAAGAAAGAAAAATTTTCAAGAAAGCTTGAAGACCAGCTAAGTCCTAAGTTTCTACAGAAAGTAAAAGAAAAAACTGAGAAAAATGGTGGGAATAAAAATAAGGGAAATATATACTTACCGATTTTGCAGAATGGTTATCTGGTGCTACCTGAAAAATATAAAGATAATCAAAAAGAATCAAATTCTGGGGTTAAATGTATGTTTAAGCAAGTTAATATTTTTTTTTTGTTTTTTTTAAATTCCTGCTATAACAAAATATACTTATCTGACAATGTGCTGTTAGATGTCTGTGAATATTGTGGTGAGATTTGACTTTAGTGGTTTATGTATAACCTGTAAAAGACACAAACATGCCTGTTTGAGAATAGATAAACTGAACTGTTGATAAAGTAAAAATAAATTTAATTCATAGTTGAAATATAATGCTTGGCTCTGAATTAAAATAATTTAAATGATTTCCCCTCCTATTCACAGGCATAGACTGGCATGGCTAGTTTATTTATTTATTTATTGCATTTGTTTCCCACATTTTCCCACCTTTTTGCGGGTTCAGTGTGGCTTACAATATGAGTTAAATGTTGGAAATACAATTTGTTACAGATTGGTTATGGATTACATTTTGCAGAATTATGCGAAACAATTGAAGTGTCGTTAAGGAATGTAACAATGGAGCACAGACATTGAAACATTGGAAGGAAACAATGGGAGCTTAGAGGGCGATAAAAAGGCATAAAGACATATGATATATATCTTTCTGTGATTGAAGGTATGAATGATGTGATATTACGGGAATGAGAGTTCAGAGGTGACTGTGTGATGCATTCGTGAATAGTAGGTGTGGACTTTATGTGTTTTGGTTCTTTCCGTAAATCTTTTCGAAAAGATGGGTCTTCAATGATCTGCGGAAGGAAGCTTGCTCGTTGATTGTTCTTAGGTTGCGTGGCAGTGTATTCCAATACTGCGTGCTCATGTGAGTAAAGGTTGATGCATGTAGCGCTTTGTATTGCACGCCTTTGCAATTGGGGAAGTGGAGGTTTAGGAAGGTTCAGGATGATCTTTTGGCGTTTCTGGGTGGTAAGTCTATTAACTCAGGCATGTAGGCTGGGGCTTCGCCGTGAATGATTTTGTGGACTAATGTGCACAAAATCATAGTTTTGCATGTACGTACTCTGCTCTCCATTTTGATGATGTTCACCTGAGGTAACTGTTTAAGGTGAAGTAAGGTGAACATTGCACTATTGGAGGTGGGGTTACATGTAAAATTCAAGACTCACAATCTGATGTTTAACAGGAATAAAACAGCCTTGGAGCTGTAATGGACTAACCTGCCTACCACTCGCCTAACTGATAAGCATAATTTCTGTCATAATTTAAAGATAATCTGTTACTTTTCATCTAGAATTGAAAAGCATCCTTACATTGATGCAATATAAGATGACTGGGTACAAAGTCATCATCAAGCAAAAAAGAGTACTAAACATAAGAAGCATTGATACCCCAGGGTTCGCCCCTTTCGCCAACATTATTTAACATCATGCTGGTACCGTTAGTCACAGCTCTAGCGGACCTTGGCTTCAATCCGTTCATCTACGCCGACGACATAACCATCTACATCCCCTTTCATACCACCATATCCGAAATAGCTGATCTCATTGAAGCTAGCTTCTCCACAGTCGAACACTGGGCTCAGGTGTTTCGGTTCAAACTCAACAAGGACAAAACCCAATGTATCATACTATCGTCCCCCCCATAGCCCACTCACTGAAACTACTCTTCCAGTTCAAGGCTATGTTCTACCAATTTCCAACAGTTTGTGTCTTTTAGGTGTGAATCTGGATGTGCACCTACAGTTAGACAATCACGTGCAACTGGTCTGCAAACAAATGTTTAATGCTATGTGGAGGCTCCGGCGCATTAGACATTTCCTTCCAAGAGAGCTGTTTCACACCCTTGTGCACTGGCTAGTACTGTCCCACCTTGATTACTGCAGTGGGATTTATGTGGGCTGCAAACTCTCTCTCCTAAAAAAGTTCCAGACAGTCCAGAACACAGCTGCAAGACATTTTGGGTGAGAATCGATTTGCACATGCGCAGCCTCTGTGCTACAACCTTCACTGGCTACTTGTACAGGAGCGTATCACCTTTAAAGTCTGTGTTTAACCCATAAAATTATCTATGGGCTCGGCCCGGACTACATGCTTAACTTGATTGATCTTCCACTCAGGAATTCTGTGCCTGCTGCCCGGTCATATCTTCAACTCCACTTTCCAAACTGCAAGGGCGTCAAATACAAGACGATTTTTTCCTCGTCTTTCCGCTATTGCTGCCCAAAAATGTGGAATGCTCTGCCGAGGCACCTCAAAATGCAAATGGACCACGCCCTCTTCAAGAAATTACTGAAGACTTACTTCTTTGTTGCCACCTACTCCCCTTGTTCCCCTACTGATTAATATTCCCCTTTACGTTTCCCCACCCTGCTTAGTTTTCCACTGTTAGTCAATGCTCCCCTTGTTTAACCTATTGATACAGGTTCTCTCTTCTCTTTCTAGGTTGATCCATAAAGCTTCTTCCTTTCCCCAGGTTCCCCGCATCTCATCCTCTAGTTTAAATGTCTAGAAATATACCCTCTGAATTTGTCCTCAAGGATCCTTTTTCCTGTCACAGAAAGACGTAGATCAATCTAAACCTCAAAAAGAGCTCTAATGGATATCTGCATAAAGTTCATAATACAAATAACAAAAATGATTATCCTTGCATAGTACTGATGTCTCAAAAATTAATTTTAACAGGAGGAAAAAACCTCAAATTGTAAGGGAACACTCTATCGTTGATAACATCAACATTAAGGAGGTCCCTTAACTCATCATGGGTAAAAAACCTCCTTTATTGTCTCAAAGAAATTTTCATTTTATATATGGCTCATGCTCTACTTGAGACAACCCTCCGTCTATTTCTGTAAATATAGTACGGAATGGTGCACTTATCTTATTAAATCTGCAGTCAGCTCAAGACCCACCACGGCCCGACTTTGGCCACAGTTTCAAATCCTTCCTCAGGGTCCATGGTGTCTGACTGGTAAAATCTGTAAATAAAGTGCATCAAGATCACATCAGTTCGCTTATCTCTCTAACTAGACTTCACAGATTCAAACTCAAAATTGGTTTAACTTATACAGTGCTTTCTTCACAGCTAGCTCACGCTTCATAGTCCATCAAAGATGGCTCCGATTTATATATGTCGACGTCAGACGCTGACTCAATAAACCCTCCTATCTCAAACGTTAATCAAATGACGTCATTTTATGGTTACGCGTTAATCAAAAAATTTATTCCATTCGATCTTGGTGTTCATACCAAATGGACATAATGTATGTAACGAAAAATCCAACGTTCTTGTCTTAACAAAAGGAGTTTCTTATCCCCTCCTCCAGTCTGCCATCCTGTTGCAGTACAAAGCACCTTAAGCTCTCAAAGGAGTGTTCTTCCTTATTACAATGAGCTGCTAGATGGTGCCGTTGTTTTATTGATGTTAATATCACTTTTATGTCAATCAACCTCGTAGAAAGTCTTCTCGACGTTTGTCCAATATAAAGTTTATTGCAACTACAAATTATACAATAGACCCACCCAATCAGACAAGCATGAAGTACTTTGTCGCAACTATATTTTTTCTTAGACTGGGGATCTATAAATTCATTAATTTCAAGCATAATGTCACACATGTTACATCCTCCACATTTTTGTGTCCAACTTGACTTTCTTGTCTGTGTATCGGTTTGTCTTAATACTGAAGGGGCCAGAATTTCTTTTAATTGTGGCCCTTACTATAAGCCAGCTTAATGTACTGATAGAGGTGACAGAAGTTTTCTTGAAACAAAAAGAATCTCTAGAAATGTTTAATAAACAACAAGATGATATTAAACACAAGATGGATCGTTTGAGATATGATATCCAGCAAATGAAAGTAAAAAAGGTCCGTTGGGATTGAAAGGATTATGAAAATAAATCAGTATATCCTTGGCTTTATAAAGATAACAGCGAACAGAAACCTACTTTTGAAGGAGGAAGCGATGGCATAGACTCTGATTCCACCAGTTCGGGAAGTGATAATCGTTTTTTAGAACAAGGCAGAGGGAAACGAGGTCGACGCAGAGGCAGACGCAGGGCCTCGAGACGAGGATCCAGACAAGATCGGAATTATGGACCGGACAGGTCCGACCGACCAGTAACTCGGTCACAATAAAGGAAGATTCGAAGGTAATTAATTTATCGAAATACCCTCTGTCAGCAGTGAATATAAAGTACTTGCGAAGGATTATCTTATGTACCCACGGTTGTCCTATGATCCATTTCAGAATAGAATAGACCTTGAGAGATTTATACAATCGATATACATTAAATCTTTTTTTAAAGAACAATCTATTGATAGGAAAGATGTCTCAAGGGTTAAATTAAAATCGAAGTGGATTCCTCCAACTCCACCAGAACCTGCTGTGACTATTTTTAAACAACTAATCCTCAAAGAATTAGAAAAAATAGAATGTAGCCACAGAGGAAAATCTTCTAATTGTACCCCAGAAGAAAAATGAGCGATTGAATCTTTGAGAGGCAACGATCAGATTGTTATAAGGATTGATGAAGAGGAACAAGATGTTATGACCTGTGTGCTATGCATTCCACTATGGTGAATAGAGCCACTGCAGCGATTAGATCCCATTGGCATGTTATCCAGACTTTACCTGAGTTTGAGAACAGTACATTAAGACTGGCTTATAGTAGGGGCTGCAATTTAAAAGAAATTCTGGCCCCTTCAGTATTAAGACAACCGATACACAGACAAGAAAGTCAAGTTGGACACAAAAAATGTGGAGGATGTAACATGTGTGACATTATGCTTGAAATTAATGAATTTATAGATCCCCAGTCTAAGAAAAAATATAGTTTGCGACAAAGTACTTCATGCTTGTCTGATTGGGTGGTCTATTGTATAATTTGTAGTTGCAATAAACTTTATATTGGACAAACGTCGAGAAGACTTTCTACGAGGTTGATGAACATAAAAGTGATATTAACATCAATAAACAACGGCACCTCTAGCAGCTCATTGTAATAAGGAAGAACACTCCTTTGAGAGCTTAAGGTGCTTTGTACTGCAACAGGATGGCAGACTGGAGGAGGGGATAAGAAACTCCTTTTGTTAAGACAAGAACGTTGGATTTTTCGTTTACATACATTATGTCCATTTGGTATGAACACCAAGATCGAATGGAATAAATTTTTTTGAATTAACGCGTAACCATAAAATGACGTCATTTGATTAACGTTTGAGATAGGAGGGGTTTATTGAGTCAGCGTCTGACGTCGACATATATAAATCGGAGCCATCTTTGATGGACTATGAAGCGTGAGCTAGCTGTGAAGAAAGCACTGTGTAAGTTAAACCGATTTTGAGTTTGAATCTGTGAAGTCTAGTTAGAGAGATAAGCGAACTGATGTGATCTTGATGCACTTTATTTACAGATTTTACCAGTCAGACACCACGGACCCTGAGGAAGGATTTGAAACTGTGGCCAAAGTCGGGCCGTGGTGGGTCTTGAGCTGACTGCAGATTTAATAAGATAAGTGCACCATTCCGTACTATATTTACAGAAATAGACGGAGGGTTGTCTCAAGTAGAGCATGAGCCATATATAAAAATGAAAATTTCTTTGAGACAATAAAGGAGGTTTTTTACCCATGATGAGTTAAGGGACCTCCTTAATGTTGATGTTATCAACGATAGAGTGTTCCCTTACAATTTGAGGTTTTTTTCCCTCCTGTAATATAACTTTTGATGACATCAGTACTAGCACAGAAAGATGTAGCCCAGTATTTACAGTATAGCCTGTTATTTTTCCACATATTACCCAATGCTCTTATGTATCTAAAACTTTGTATAATTATAGTACAGCAAGAGGCCCTCACTGGATGACCAGTTTCCTATATATGGCTGTGGTTCTTCTTTGCACTATTTTGCTTTTCCTTGCTCTTTTCAGTGTCTCCCCCTTACCTAAAGTCTTTCACTGACTCTTTCAATGTAGCTCTTTGGGCAGTGCCCACTTCCTTCCTCTTCTCTGCATTTTCTCCTTCTCGTATCTGCTAATCTCTAGCTTTGGAATCTATCATAATCTTTTGTAATAACGTCTTGCCCTGTACTTTGTATTTGCCTCCGTTGGTTACTGCTACGGCACCTTCCTTTTCTTCTGGCTATGTTCCCTGCTCCTATATACAGGCTATCTGTCAGTAAGGTTACGTTTCCTTCTCTGTCAGTTATTTCTCAGCCATACCATTTTGTCAGTTATTTCTTTGATTATAAATATTCCCTATGACAGGTCTGTTGCCAGTTCTAAGTATTGTTAACCGGTGTCTCTATTTTGCAAGTGCGTCTCATGCCTTGAGAGCTTGCTGTCCGTTCGTGCGCTGTAAATGTTTTGTGCCATTACTTTTGACAGACTGTCACCATCTTCCGCTCTGATAACTCTTTCTGCCCCCCCCCCCCCCCCTTCCTTCCTGTCATACAGCTTTATACTTGATAAACCACACTTATTTCTATGCCTGCCTGCTTTGGGAACCCCCGTCTGAAACTTTCATGACATTAGAAATCTCCGCTTGAGAAGTCCCCGGTCTGTATTCTGTCTCTGTTCCCCGCAGCCACTTTAGATGCTTCCGGGTTTAATTTTCGCTGCATAGACCCCGTCTCTGCCACTTTCGGCACCTTTCTGCCATACTCACTATATATGAAACTGTTACTATGCTCTAAGCCCTCCTTTGTATTTTGTCTTTGTTAAAAGTCCCAAAAGTCCTGCACTAATCCTGACAGTTGTCTGCCTTAAGCTCCCGTTGTTACTGCTTCTCTGACGTGAATTTGCCACTTTTTTTTTTCCCTGTACCCACTCTCTCCTGTCACAGCCTCGGCTGTACGACTGTTAAATTTATCTCACTTCACCTATACTTTTTTTCCTTGCAAAAGGTCTCTGGCTATTATTTCAGTTGGTAATTTAAATTTGTACTTGTCTAGTAGCTGTTATCACACCCTTTTAATTACCAATTTGTTTTGGGACAATGTTATACTTTTTAATTAATAATGCTTAAGGTTTGTCATTGTTTCCTATTTGACATTGGCTTTTGGTCCCTTCTAGCTTGTGTAATCGGTTCTGAATTCACTTTTATATTAAGTGTTCCTGTTGTTGACAATGCAGCCGATGTTCTTTCTCCCAAGCTGTTGCAATAATTTCATATATAATTGCTGAGGTTTTTCCTGAATTGTAGTTTGAAATGGGGCTTTATTGTGACATAACCACTGGTGACGCTCCATACTTTGAATACACCTCCCTGCCCTCCTCTCTGATGCTCTCCTCTTACATAATTTTATTTATTTTCCTCCCTACAAAATTGTCCCTCATATCAAAAGTAGTAACATTTAAATGTGTGGCCCTCCGTTGATTATTGTTATTATATTTAGAATTGATACTTTGCTATGTAATGTTGGGAACAGTAATTGTGTGAGTCCGTTTTTGGATTAGGACAAACATATGCAGCATTTGTTTAGCAGTGAGGGGATAATTGACGTGACAACCCGTTATGTAGTTTCATGATAACATGACTTAGAAGCAATTTCAGTATCCTTAGCCTTCTTACTATGTTATTTTTGGCTCCGGGACATAGTTTATGCCATTGTTTCTGAACGGCATGATTAATATGCACTTATTTCCTGTAGAACTGCTTGCCCGTAACTTTTCAGGATGCAAGTTAGATTGTAAACTACTGATTTGCTCTACTGTGAAAAGCTTGGGTTTTCATTTTTAGTTAAGGCTGCGAGACTGTGTTCGCGTTCTATAAATAAATGGTGTACGCCATCGTTTTCAGTTCAATCATATATTCAGTTTTTCTGCAAGTTTAACCCTTGTTTTATGGCACATTTTCTCAGCATGCATAATGATATTCCTATGTAATGGTACATATTTCTTTTAAATCACTTATCTTTTGTTAATCCACTTGCCGGTTCTCTAGGTTCTTTGTATGTGCACTCTCCCACGAACAGCAGTGTTTGAAAGTTTTCGGTTTCATTTTTGTGGTTGCAGCGCTGGATCGTTGCTTGTCTAGAATGGCCTTTGTTTCTGCAGTGTAATATTGCAAGTTCCATAATAATAATGATTTACAGTCTGTTTTTTCCAGGTTTTTTGTTCATTTACTTGATATTCCAATTTTGTTGTACAGCTTTTTCTTCCTCTGATATGGGGAACATGCTAAGTCGTTTGTTCATTGGTTTGCTCTACTTGTCTATCAAAATTAATTTTTTCTCCCTCTCTAAGTCCCACCTACTTCCTATTTTGCGTGTGTCACTTTTGTTTCAGACTTTAATGCAGTTTATGCAGCACAACAGTGTGAATGATTTTATTTTGTATTGTATTGTCCTGGTTTTGCAGGCTTCCTTACTGTCGGCTGTTTCATTTAATGCTTTGAGTCCCTTCTTATGAATTATTTAATAGAAAATCTATTGTCTAATGACTCTTTTATGGTTGTACCATTCCCCAAGAGCTTACATGTGTTCAGTGTTACAAATCTTTCTTTCAATTTCCTTTTTTTTTTTATTACATCTACTTATTTTTACCACTTTTGCAGTTTGTTTCAGGGGCTCTTCCCTGGGATATGCTATATTTTTATTTTATTTTTTATTTTTATTTTCTTATATACCAGTGTCACGCTATAACCATTGGGTTTGATATCGATGCCTGGGGCTTACACCCATTGGAGGTGACCCTTCAATGGATGACGGTATCTCAATTAGTAGAAGCACACTTCCATTCCATTTTCGGAGTGGCCTGCGGATTCGGCATTATTGCCCACATATGAGTTACCTAGTACAGATGAGCGTGGGAGCAATATAGAGACGTCTGACGCTTTTCGTTGCGAGTTTGGACTAGTTGACGAGGGCTTTTTAATATTTTTGGATGGTTAGTTTTTAAACGAGAAGTTTCCTAACTTTTCAATGTTGTAGAATGGTTAGCTTTTAAACGAGAAGTTTCCTAATCACAAATTTTTGACTGGATTGTTGTACACGAGAAGTTCTCAAATCACAGGTCCCTTGGGGTGGTTAGTTGTACACGAGAAGTTCTCTAATCAGCGGAAAACCCATTGGACCGCTGCTCTCCAACTCAGGACACCTTATTCGCTGGTTTTTGAGTTCTTTTTGGGAGTGTTTGCAATGTCCCTTTTTGGGGGCTCTATCATGGGCTGGAGCTCTGGCCAAGTAACCTGGATAGCTCTTGGCAGCAGGGAAACCGGATTTTCTTTATGCTTTTAGAAGCACACTCTGGGGAGTGGTTTTCATTAATTAGGGGTAGAGTAGTATAGATACATAATAGCTGACACCATTCACTTTTTGTACTTTTTTCTTAAACTCTCCTTTTCTCTTTGTGGCTGTCATTTGTCTGTTATTTTAATCTGCGGTAAAAGCGTTGAGCTTCCCGCCAATTGGTAATTTTTATTTTGGGTCCCTATGTTGGAGTACATTGGCAGATGCGTGAGTATGATTGTGTTATGTCTCTGCATGTTCTACTATCAGGATAATCATTGCATGTTTTTGTAAACTGTTAGCACATTCTCATTTCTAGGTCTACTTGCTATCCCTGAAGCTGCCTTTTGAACCACTGACCTTGTACCAGTTCTAGATCTAATCAATATATATATTACTACCCTAATTCTTTTCCTATAGCATGTTACAGGTCTGGAACTTATTTGTAGACCACTTGCTCACTAGGTCCCGTATTATACATATTGGGTGATGTTGTTCACGTACCCATTATATTCATATCTTCCTCTCCGCACCCAAACACCAGATACTGTGATCTGACATCTATTCAGATCTCTGGTAGAGACTTTCCGTCCGAAACAAAACCTTTCTATTTTGCGGTTGACCTCCCAATGCCACCGAGAGTTCGGAAGGGCGTAGTGATCCCGCCAACTGTTCTCTTTCTCAATTGATTTTCTGCACTGGAGATTACATTGCACGAATCGTGAGTATATTTTCATTTAGTATATGTGTTACTATTAAGCTTGCCGTTATATACTTTCATAGCCTGTTGGATTAGCTCTAATTTAAATGTTTTATTTACCAAATTTAGCATTAAGATTTGTCCTCAATACACAGGGACACCTCTGTATGTGGGACAATAACTGTGTATGTGTATGAGTGTGGTTTTCCTTTTCTATTCTGTGTGCTTTGACTTGTGATTGGCTACTGAATATTTATTTTTATGTTTTTTGTTTTGAAACCCTAAACAATTCCTTAACCGTGCACAATTCCATGATTGGTTTTGAACTACATTTAGAATATCTTGCTTCCTCTTCTAAGCTTTAAATTTTCTACGTATCAGGATTAGGTTACTGTTTAATTTTATGTCTGTATGTTCCTGTGTGGTCCTGTGATAAATGGCATAAATTAAACCAGCTAGTTATTAAGGAATCATTTGTTTAGTTTTAAATTAGTGCTCTAAGGTTACCTGAGAGATTGCCTATCAACTGCAGTGGTAGTAAAATCTCAAAGGAGTGTTTTTTTTCAGGAGTGTATGTTATTTCATTTGAGCAATGTTTGTTTGATTTGTGACGTGATGTTTAAATACCTGATTGTTTTTGACTTCTGGTAATTGCTTTTACTAGAAATACAAGCACCTTTTTAGTTTTAATTTTATAGGTGTGCCTCCGTGTATGTGTTCATTGAAAATTGCATATTATTTCAGATATTTCCTATGAAAGGTTCTATATTATATGCCATCTAAAACACTGTTTATTTGTGACGTTGTTTAAAATAACTAGTGCTGATGTTCACTTCCTGGCTTTTATTGGGGATGTGTTCCGTAAGAATGAATTAACTGTTTTAAATTTTCTTTTCACGTCTTATCTACTAATTTCAAACTTCCTTCCCTGCCTCTTAAAGATTAATAGTTTTGTATATTATTGTATAGAGTTCCAGCATTTTTGGTTCTCAAACCCCAAATGGCACAGTTGAAAATCAGAACTAAAGAAATTTAGTTTGCTATTATTTCAGAGCTATGTTCAGATCAGACTAGCTACAATTGCCAATTTCCTCTTCATTGAGAACCGTATCTCTGGAAACAGATAAAGTATAACCTTCTTTTTCTCCTTTTCCCCTCCTGAAGTATTAATTCTATGAAGACCAATTCCACCAACGAGAAGTTTTAATACGAAAACTTGAACTTACAGTTGTTGTTTGATGTATAGTCCTATTTTCAGTCACCATAATATCCAATGCTTGCAGTGAGCAGTAAACTCAAATTAAGCACAGGAAGCACGGTTATTTCGTGATTTCCTTAGGACCGAATGACAGAGATTAACCCTTGTAGTTTTTATTTCTCTTAAGTTCATTTTACAAAAGCTTTGAACTCAGTAATTCATTAGGTGTTTCAGATTTTTAAATAACTGGATGGGGTTTTTCTGTGATTCTGATGTTATCCTTGCTACTCTTTGTTTAGAATTCAATTACAATGTAGGCTTACAAGCTGGTTCCATTATCATACTGGTCTATATGAACATATCCTACAGGTCAATTTATGCATTTATTGCATTAATAAAAATTGTTATTATATCCTTGATTTTGAATTTTACTAAAATGTTTTAAGAAATGCTCCTACTTGTCTCCTGCTTATAAAGCTGCTCCTCCTCTGTAATTTAAAATATACTCTAAATTGTAAATTGATTCCTGGGAATATATACGCTTATTTTTAGCTATCCCTCTGAATGTGAATCTTGATATGCTCTCATAATTTAGGGCTCAAATTGTGAAAGCATAGAAAGGATCATTTTAGAATTTAATATAATTTTCATTTCCAAATTTGGCTCTGAAGTATTACAGAGGACTATAGGTTATTGTCCTTCTCATTTGACCTATTTAAACCTTGTAAAGGTCACGTGAGGAGGCCTCATAGAAATATATAGTTTTTACATCTTTCTTTTCTGATATTGGGCTTTTCTCTATCTTTTAAAATATCATGTTAAAGTCTGCATTTTCCTAGAGCACACTCTGACCACAATGTTTCCTCAGACTCTGCTGACTTCCTGTGCCAGCAACATCTAATCTACAGAGACAAATTGTTTTCTCTACTTGTAACTTATGATTTTATATATTGAAACTACGCATCCACCTATTGGTGCCCCCAAGGAACTAGCAAGGCTCTCTTTGACTTTTCTTTCTAATGATCCTGTGCTAAGATTTAACTACTAGGCATTACTCGTATCTCATCTCTATTTATTAAGTCCTGTAGGTTGAGTGAAGACTGTTAATCCAATTCCTGATCTATCATAACCGCCTCTATTCCAGTTTGGTACTTCTGCTACCACTGACCTCTGGCAAGAAAAGAAGTGCCAACTTCTCGAATGAGAATTTCTTTGTCAAATGATGTCATTAATTTAGACCTTCTTGGTTATGCTCTTAACTATTCTATTGTATTAAATATTTTTGCAGGCTCCTCTTTTTCAGAACCTACATGGCACTTTACGTATGAGCTCTCTGTTACAACAGACAGCGACTGCACATTAGGCTTCTGCTTTGATTAGGACTATTTCCTAAGCTACCCTTCTTTCTGAATATCTAACTCATAAGTCCTGCTGGCCTCCTGCAAGCTGAGGGCCCAAACCCTTGGTGAATGTTTAGTCATCGCAGGTGAAGATTTCATACCTACTGGCGATAGATTGCAACGCATTGCCCGTGCCTTTTGACTATTTTTGTGCACCATATTCCTGACCCTCCATACCTCAATAACTTGAACAATCAACATCAATCTCTTAATTTTCAATTTATCATCTCTTAGTAGTAATTACCAATCTGTCTTGCATATATGCAAGCCAGAAGTGGGGATATATTATGCAAATCCCAATTCTTAGGTATTAAGAGGGTTGAAGTTGAAGCTCTGATCCCTACCAATCAGGAGATATAATTTCATATATACTATTGCTATTTAGTAAATTGGCTTTTCATTATTGTACCTTATGGTTTCCCTTGTGCTTTGCACTTAATTAGCACTGTTTTCTCCATGTTTACATTGTCTTCATCTTCTCTTGACATCTATAGTATTATTTGACTCTTGATGGACTAATAATGATGGTGGCATGCCTAGAATAAAGACATGGAAAGATCCAAGTTTGTACACCACAAGTACATCTTCAAGATCTATCCAGGCCCAAATGATGTTAGATCCCCCAAGGTTGTGGCAATAATCTTTACACCTTGCAACTACTGGACCACAAGTTTTGGGTCCATGTGAAAGATATACGGGTTTACTCAGCCACAGAACCTGAGGTTACCAGCCTAACCATCTCAAGACCAGCCACTCCTTCAGCAGGCCAGCCTGAAAACCCAGATCTCCGTCCAGATTCTTCAGCGCTTCCACCGCCTCAACCATGATCGATGAAAGAGATTCAGAACTGATACTTAACTTGAGATTTACTGTTGCTGTTTATGGACTTATAGATTCATATGTTGTTTTATTTTCAGTTTCGCAGTAATCCTGTCTATATATTGCAAAAGGTTTATTTTTTATTTCCTATTATTTCCTTTATTGTTCTAAATGTTTTCTAAGAGTTTCCCCGTTATTTCTGTTTATGTGAATTAAATTGAAGTTGATATTGCTCAGACACAGGGGTAACATCAAACGCCTAAATACGGCTAATGATATCATAATGTAGGTGTAAACCCTGTTTAGTATCAACCAGTTATGCAATTGTTTAACTTTGGTGTAGGCTTACTTAAGCTGCATATCTTTCTGTAGTTTGACTAAGCTCCAAGTGGGATAACGGATATATAAAAATGCTTCCCATACTTCCAGATCATTATGCATATGTCAGTTCCATGCATGACCTTTGTTAATATAAAATTTTCCTAGGATTGACCCTTTTGCTTTATGAGGCCAACCTCATACTTCTATCCAATTTTAGTGCTCATGATTGGATGCCAATGATGAGTAATAGTAAGGTCCAGGAATTCCGACCTTTTAAGGATTCTGAATACCTACAACCTAAAACAGCCTGCATCTGAGTACTAACCATATATTGTTGAGCCAACCATACAATGCTTAATCAAACAACCTATTCCTTTCCGAGGACCACTGAGATAGATACATTAGATTATCTCTCCATGCGCTATACAACAGATATAATAGAAGGCCATAGAAAGACTGAAAGTGTTTATTAGTATGATCCACCTGAAATTGCTATTACCCACATACCTATACTTCATGGGATTTTGTAGATGAACTCATGGATTTGTCCCATTCATAAAACCTCAAGAGAGATGACATCAGGATTAAGCCCAAGGGGTGGGGTAATATAAAGGGAATTCCATATGTCCAAAATATACCACCTAAGAATGAAGTTTCCTGTCTTGCACCATACCTTCTAGCAATTTGTAAGACCAAAACTCCCCCTCTAGTTTGATAGCTTGCCACCTTCTGGAATGGATGATGACAAGCTTGACGAGCTTTGTGTCACCCCTCCTCAGAGGGGGTGACAAGTGGGGAATGTATAATTATAGTACAGCAAGAGGCCCTCACTGGATGACCACCGGAAGGGTGGAAGGCCAGATTTTAGGACTCAGGCTGTAAAAATACCAGCTAGGTTTAAAAATCTATGACTGGCTGAGCAAGGACGTGCTTTTCCTGTAAGTTAATATGTGTCCCCGCTTGGGATCCATCCACTGGAATAGTGGTGGGTCAATTTACATACCTTAAACAGCTTAAACTGCTAAAAGGCACTGACTAGGCCTAAAAATCTGATGATGGCCTTGTTGCTAAGCACCTGCAGAAGCAGGGCTGCTTGATAAGCCTCATTAGAATTTAGTGTGACATTCAAAAGCAGTGCAAAAGCCAAGATCAAGGAATTGATGGCTAAAATCCTAAGCCAGATCACAAGATGATATAAGACAGATTTGTCCATGTTTGGATGTCCCTTTCTAGGGAGATACCATGTTTGGATGTTTGGATGTCCGTATCTAGGGAAGTGTTTACAAAAAGGGAAATTGCACAATAACTTGCAATAGCTAAAACGGAAAGAAGGGCACCTGACCGGGTATGATTCAGAGAGATTGAGCAAGATTAGAAAAAAAATCCCTCTCCATAGACTTGTATAGTGACCAAATTGTATAAAAGCAGGGTGCATGCAAGCCCTCGTTGGAACTTTTCCCCAACGCCTTGGAAGCAGCAACGCTCTGTCCAGTTGTACCCAGAATCTGTCTGCTGAATGTACCTGATTAAAGTCTGATTTGCAAATAAACTCTTCATTCCAAATGATGATTTGTGGGCTTCACTTAATGATGAAAGGCTGTAAGTACTAGTGCTATTTAGAGATGGAGCCTTCTTGGGGGGCTCGGGACCCCCCCAATTCTCGACAACTTCCTTCTCTATACCAAGACTAAAGCCACTCATTGAATTCCACTACATAGTCTTTCTTCTCCCTTCCCCCATGTAGGAATTACTTCAGAAAAAAAACACAATTCTAATGAAAGCACCTTTAAGACAATTCCAGCATAAAAATATGAAATCACTGGCACAGAAGTTGATGGTGATTGTTGCTGGAAAATAAGGGTTTTTTTTTTCAGATTTGTTAGTATTGGAACCTGGAGAAACTCTTACCTGGGTTATGTGTGTGGCGTCCAGCAAGCCCAGAGATTCAGTGAAGATCAGAGAAAGATGCAGGTCGTGAGTCCAGAGAGAAGAGCAAGGAGGGGGAGGGGCTGTGTTCCAGCTTTTAGAATAATTCCTGTTGTGCCATAGTGTTGATCATTTGGGGTGTTCTTTCTGGGTTTTGAGATGAAGATTTAGAAATGTGGAATTAGCTGGTCACATGATTAAATTATATCATGTGCTATACCATATACACCCCCAGAGGTACTTGACAGAATTAGGTAGGTCATTATCTGGGAGTTTCAGGTAGATGGTCTTTCTTTTGTTATATCCATTCTAGGTGGTTGCTGGTGATCCACCCAGTCAGTTCTATTGTTCCAGGCTTTCAGCGGTCTTCATGGGGATGTTGGAGACAGGTCTGTTTTCTCATATCTGAGCAGTATTCAAATTTTTTTTGCCAAACATTCTGTATCCAGCAAAATTAATAACTCTGAAAATTCCTTATGTTATTCCTCTATGTCAAAGTCTGCAGAAGTAATTCATCTCCTGTTATGTTATGATTTCATATGCTTTATTTTACTATAGTTTTCTATTGATGTAATTTTTTCACTGTGTTTTTAAACATGAATTTTAAATAATATCCATGTTCATGTCATTTATTTGTTGTGATTTATTTTCTTATGTGTTGTACTGATGCTATATTTGTTTTATGCAAGTATTTATTTAGGGTTAAATTCTATACAAGGTGCCTTAAAAATTGACACTGAACAAAGTACACCAAGACATATTCTATAAACTACGACTAAAGTTAGGCACAGTTTATAGAATATGCCTAGATTCTGTCCATGCAATTAAACTAAATCTAGTCATGGATAATTACACCAAATAAAACTTGGTGTAAATATCAGCGACTAAGTTAGATGCAGAGTGGGCATATTCTATAACAGAGTGCATAATTTAGAGAAACGCTCAAACACAGAAAATACAAATACAAATAAGACAAGCCAAAAGATCATACTATAAAACCAAAACAGGACCAGATCACAAAGTCATCAAGAAACTATACCAACTCATATATAAACTACTAGACACTACCCCGGTCACCACAACCAATTCAGGCATCCCATCGGCAGACAAACTTGCCAAATACTTCAATGAAAAAATTGTAAAACTATGAAATAACCTTCCTCAGAGTACCAACAATATCGAAAACTTCATCAATGGCCTGGACCCAACCTCAGGAGAATACCCAGCGGATAGAATCTGGTCAAAATTCACTCTCCTCACCAACAAAACCATTGCCCAGGCGCTCAGCAAAGCCTCCGACACTCACTGCAAACTGGACACCTGCCCCAGCTACCTTATAAAATCCGTCCCTGATCGATTCACAGCAGATCTCACATCCCACCTAAACTTCAAGCTCCAACAAGGTCTATTCCCCAAGGAAAATGGCAACATGCTACTCACCCCCTTACCAAAAGATACCAAGAAAAACACAAATGAACTTACCAACTACCGCCCAGTAGCATCTATCCCACTAGCAGTCAAGCTGATGGAAAGTATGGTAACAAAGCAACTCACCGATTACATACACAAATTCTCAATACTACATGAATCACAATCAGATTTTCACTCCCGCCACAGCACTGAAACAGTGCTAACCACCCTCCTGGCCAAATTCAAGCAGAAAATAGCAACTGACAAAAGTATATTTCTCCTCCAATTCGACATGTCCAGTGCTTTCGACATGGTAAACCATAACATACTACTAAGACTCCTAGACTACTTCGGGATTAGTGGAAATGTACCCAGCTGGATCAAGGGCTTCCTAACCACCAGAACATACCAAGTGAAATCGAATTCAAATATATCATCACCGTGGAAAGCAGACTGCGGAGTACCTCAAGGGTTACCATTATCACCGATCCTTTTCAACCTGATGATGACCCCATTAGCCAAGTCTTTATCCACCCAGGGCCTCAATCCATTCATCTACGCAGACGATGTTACAATATACATCCCATTCAAACATGATTTGACAGAAATTACCAACGAAATCAACCTCGGCTTGTACACCATGAGCTCATGGGCAAATGCATTCCAACTAAAACTCAATACAGAAAAAACACACTCCCTCATCCCTTCATCCCAATACAATATGAACATACCCACAAACTTAGTCACCCCAGATCACACTCTCCCTATTTCAGACAGCCTGAAAATCCTCGGCATCATAATCGATCGGAACCTTACACTCGAAAGCCAAGTTAACTCCATAATCAAGAAAATGTTCCATTCGATGTGGAAACTCAAACGCGTGAAACCATTCTTCCCGAGGGCAACATTCCGCAACCTAATACAATCAATGGTACTAAGCCATGCAGACTACTGCAATGGAATTTATGCAGGATGCAAAGAGCAACTCATAAAGAAACTACAAACTGCCCAACACACAGCAGCCAGGCTAATATTTGGAAAAACGCGATTCGAAAGCGCCAAACCCCTCTGACAAAAACTGCATTGGCTCCCAATCAAAGAACTTATAACTTTCAAAATCTGCACCCTGGTCCACAAAATTATCTATGGTGAAGCCCCGGGATATATGACCGACCTTATAGACCTGCCAACCAGAAATACAAACGGACCATCGCGAACATACTTAAACTTTCACTAGCCTAGCTGCAAAGGACTCAAGTACAAATCAATTTATGGATCCAGCTTCTCCTATGTAAGCACGCAACTGTGGAATGCACTACCGAAAACCATAAAAACAACGTACAACCACCTCAACTTCCGGAAATCACTAAAGACCAACCTGTTCAAAAAGGCATACCCTACTGATCCAACTTAAATGCCGAACCCAAGCAACACAATGAAACCAAAGCCCGTATTGAACACTAACCAGCTTATTTTCGAAAGAGAAGGGTGGCCATCTTCTGACACAAATCAGGAGATGGCCGCCCATCTCTCAAGGCCGGCGAAATTGGCATAATCGAAAGCCAATTTTTGCCGGCCTCAACTGCAGTCCATCGCAGGGGCAGCTAAAGTGTTAGGGGGCGTGATGGAGGTGTAGTGAAGGCGGGACGAGGGCATGCTTAACACATGGCCGCCCTCGGCCGATAATGGAAAAAAAAAGGCCGGCCCTGACGAGCATTTGGCCGACTTTACTTGGTCCATTTATTTATTTATTTATAGTATATAACTTTACAGTTCACAAGTAAATCCACTTGAAAAGAAAATCAGCTATTACAATATACAATAAAACATCCCTGAGCTATTCATATTTAGGAAAATACTATTCCATAGCTTCATTAAAGTCCACAATAAGGAGTCCAATTTTTCAATTACTGGAGATATAAGGAAATTAAACATCTTAAAAAATAAAGAGCTGAAACCGTGACTTTAACACTTGATTTTTCAATTGTTTCTCATCTTTTTTTCCTGGAATGTAAAAAGCCTGGGAAATAGGAGGAAGATGTTCATTGCTAATATCTAAGACTTCTTTTGTGGGGAGTGGGCTTGGGAGGGGGCTCAGCACACAAGGTAAGGGAGCTATGCACCTGGGAGCAATTTGTAAAGTCCACTGCAGTGCCCCCTAGGGTGCCTGGTTGGTGTCCTGGCATGTGAGGGGGACCAGTGCACTATGAATGCTGGCTCCTCCCATGACCAAAGGGCTTGGATTTGGTCGTTTCTGAGATGGGTGTCCTCGGTTTCCATTATCGGCGAAAACCAAGGTCAACCATCTCTAAGATCGACGATCTCAGCATTTAGGTAGACGAAAGATGGATTGTTTCGATAATACAGGTTGTCCCGCCCCTTTGCAGCACCGTCCTTAGAGATGGTCGCCCTTAGACATGGTCTTCCCCGTTCAATTATCCCCCTCCATGACAACTAGTTAATAATGCTTGCTTTTCTCTCTCTCTCTTTTTATTCTCCCCCTTAATACTAAACTAGGACCTGCAGTGCCTGCTAGATTCTATCTGTTAATGCTGTGGTACAAAGTTTTTAAAACTAAGTGGAAAAGACTATGGAGATTAGTTGATAAAATTTGCTTTTTATATTTTTATTTTGCCTATGTCACAACTGTCAGGAAGTCCAGAGTAGTGAGCCCTTGGACCACTGCCAGTGACCGGCAGCAGTAGGTGAACCACCCAAACAGGAAGCGAGGCTGAATACAGACAGGCTGGTACAAGCAGGACTGGAGCTAGCAAGATTGGAACTGAAGCTGTTCCAATCTGGAATAAGCAGGACTGGAACAGGATTCAGGATTCTCGATCAGGCTTGGCTGGAACCGGATGCTGGAATGGACTTGGCTTGGCTGGAACCAGATGCTGGAACGGACTTGGCTTGGCTGGAACCGGATTCAGGATTCTCAAACAGGGTTCAGGATTCTCAAACAAGCTTGGCTGGAACAAGATTCAGGATTCTCAAACAAACAGGATTCAGGGTTCTCACACAAGTTTGGCTGGAACAGGATTCAGGATTCTCAAACAGGGCAGACACAAGCAGGGTCAGAACCAAAGCTGAAGGCTTGCAGGGCAGACACAAGCAGGATGGGAACTGAAGCTAAAGACAAACAGGGCGCACACAGGCAGGATGGGAACTGAAGCTGTAGACAAACAGGGCAGACACAAGCAGGAAGGAAACTGAAGCTAAAGACAAACAGGGTGGACACAAGCAGGACGGGCACTGAAGCTAAAGACAAACAGGGCAGACACAAGCAGAAAGGGAACTGAAGCTAAAGACAGGGTGGACACAAGCAGGAAGGTCACTGAAGCTAAAGACAAACAGGGCAGACACAAGCAGGAAGGGAACAGAAGCTAAAGACAAACAGGGCAGACACAAGCAGATTGGGCACTGAAGTTAAAGACAAACAGGGCAGACACAAGCAGGAAGGGAACTGAAGCTAAAGACAAACATGATAGACACAAGCAGGATGGGAACTGAAGCTGAAGACAACAAGACAAGAACTAGCATGGCTGGGACTGCAACAAGCACACACAGACGAAAACTCATCTGAAGACCTCTGTTGCAAAGGCAAGTCTGAAAGTTCCCAGGTGCTTAATAAAGGCAATAACAGATGAGGTCACATGTGAGGCTTGGCAGCAGAAACAACAGGGCAAGTCTGGAGTGCTGGAACATCAGGACTGGAATGAACTCTGGAACATGTCTGGGAAATAAGAAGAAGATAGTCCACAGCAGACATAGGGCCTGGCCACCAGGAGGTGAGGTGAGTGCAGGCATGGGATACAGTCACAACCATTACAGCCTCGCTAACCTACAGTTCCTCCTTTAAAAGATTGGGGTTTAAGTTCCCAAAGCACAAAGCAAAATAGTGTTCACTTACCAGAGAAATGTCCTCTTCTCTCGGAACTTCCATACCAATCAGGATTTTGTAGATTTCAATCACATCCCCCTTCAGCCGTCTGTTTTTCAAGCTGAAGAGCCCTAACCTCTTTAGCCTTTCCTCATATGGGAGGAGTTCCATCTATCTTTTTGGTTGCCCTTCTTTTGCCACTGCCCAGTTAACTAGCATCTTGGTGGGCAACCGGTGATTTTCAGCATCATTAAACTGGTTAATGCTTTTGAGCTTAACCGAGATTGGATAGCAGAGCCGGTAGTGGGGGCGGGGCTGGAGGTTGGGAGGCGGGGATAGTGCTGGGCAGACTTATACAGTCTGTGCCAGAGCCAGTGGTGGGAGGCGGGGATAGTGCGGGACAGACTTATACAGTCTGTGCCAGAGCCAGTGGTGGGAGGCGGGGATAGTGCTGGGCAGACTTATACGGTCTGTGCCAGAGCCAGTGGTGGGAGGCGGGGCTGGTGGTTGGGAGGCGGGGATAGTGCTGGGCAGACTTATACGGTCTGTGCCAGAGCAGGTGCTTCGGAGGCGGGGCTGGTGGTTGGGAGGCGGGGATAGTGCTGGGCAGACTTACACGGTCTGTGCCCTGAAAAGGACAGGTACAAATCAAAGTAGGGTATACACAAAAAGTAGCACACATGAGTTGTCTTGTTGGGCAGACTGGATGGACCGTGCAGGTCTTTTTCTGCCGTCATCTACTATGTTACTATGAAAATGACTAGGTTTTATTATTATTATTTATTTTATTACATTTTTATCAGACAACTAGGTTGCAATTTCAAAGTATACAAGACTCTGAATGGAGGGTTTATACAAATAGGATCTCAAAAATATCAGTTCTAGGAACAGAGTATATAGTGAGAGAAACATAAACGGCGGGTTGATGTTCAATCAAATCAAGGTACCATAGGAGCTTACAGTAGATAGTAGAGTATGCTGAAGAGAATTAAACAATTAAAGATTGCAAATTAGATCTTTTCCTTACTGAACATTTAACTCAATAAATGGGTTTTCAAAGGTTTATGAAACAACGTATAATTGTGTGTGTCTGAGCTGTTTAGGTAAGATATTCCAGGTTTTGGTAAGTAAATTTGGCAGTATGAATGGTTTTATAAATTAATTTCTTGCAATTAGGGAAGTGTAGGGTAAATTAGTCTCTAGAGGTTGTGGAAGCATTTCATAGTGGTAAGTTGATGAGATTTTTCATGTAGGATGGTGACATACCATATAGGATTTTGAAAACCAAATAAAAGGGATGCTTTAGCATAACGTGGCGATCTGCTTACAAGACATGTAGCCGTGTTCGCAGTTTGTAGCTTTTTAAAAAGAGAACATTTAGTTCCTGCATAGATGGCATTGGAGTAATCAAATTTTGTCAGAACTAGAGACTGGACTAAGGTGCGAAAGATTGGTCATCAGAGAAGGTATTACTCTTTTTAGTTTCAAGGGTGATTCTAGTATGAAAATACTTGGGATTGCAATTGACACTTGATATTACTTTAGAGATCTGTGTTTCGAAGGATATATACTGATCACTTGTGATCCCAAGTATTTTCATACTAGAAACTATGGGGTAAGTTGTGTCATCAATCGTTTTAGAGAGGCATTCGGAACTTAACCAGCCAGGCTTAGTGGGCAACAAAGGCCAAATAAAAAGCAGGCCTATCTTTGCCTGTTAAGCCATGGCCTGTTCTTACTGAATATCAACTTCACCAATCATACACTAGCCGGCGTTGAAAAACCCAGATATTCAATGCCAATTGCTGGAAATTGCTCAGCATTGAATATCCAGGTTGACCACCAGCTAAATATCGGGTGGATTATGTTTGCTTTTTTGCCACCGCTGAACACCAAACAGAAGATGTTAAGGTATGGAGTGGAGGAGTGGCCTAGTGGTTAGGGTGGAGGACTTTGGTCCTGGGGAACTGAGGAATTGAGTTTGATTTCCGGCACAGGCAGCTCCTTCTGACTCTGGGCAAGTCACTTAACCCTCCATTGCCTGCCGCATTGAGCCTGCCATGAGTGAGAAAAAGCGCGGGGTACAAATGTAACAAAATAAAATAAAAATATTGTCCACGATGACACCTAGATCTTTTTCTTAGGTGGTGACTTCTAATGTGGATCCCAACATCAAGTAACTATGATTCGGAATATTCTTCCCAATGTCCATCAGTTTGCGTTTATCCACTTCAATTTCATCTGCCATTTGGATGTCCAGTCTTCCCATCTGCTAATGCCCTCCTGAATTTTCACACAGTCCACAAGTGATTTAACAACTTTGAATAGTTTTGCGCTATCTGAAAATGTAATTACCTCACTATATCGTTCCCACTTCCAGACCTGTTATTAATCCATCCCCACCCCCAACCATATCATAAGAACCAGTCACATGAACCAAGGAAGAAAATTTATGGTGTCAATTTCTCAGTGATGTTTTATTGCATCCTTTTTATTCATGTCAACCACAAAACTTTTGGAATCTGACTTTCTACTCTAATTATTATGTTTTCTGAATGATTCGGCCCATGGTGCTGTTGATCGGTCTCACAGACTGCGATGATGGACCTCTGCGAAGGCATCTTCTGTTACTCATCTAAAGGACAAAACCAGATAGAAACTATCCATTCATTCAACTCCTTTTAATACAATTCCTCAGCCCAGAATGGGCTCAGGGCAGTGAACAATGCAATTATTCATTAATCATCTACTGATAAAAAAAACATTTATAAGGAGGTAATATTCAGTCCTTAGGGGTCAACGGGCTAAACTAACACTGGATAACTGGACACCGAACAATATTTAGACCAATGCCTAATTACATCAGCAAGTAAAGTTAGCTGGTTAGTGGACTGAGTATCACCTCTAAGTGTTGGCTTTTCCCAACGTTTGCCCCCAGACCGAATGGCTGGTTAGCAGTGACATTCACTGAAACGTTCCCTCTGCCTGGTTAAGTGCTGCTGAATTTCGGCAGCTGGTCAACTCAGTGTGGATTGGCCAGGCAGCAACCTCTCCTGCTTAGTTAAACCTTCAACTCCAAAGTAATCCAGACTAACCATCAATAACATTTATTAATTGGCAGCATAACCAGATTACGTAAGTCTAAAAAAAGCATCTGTGATAAGGCAAGTCATGACTAATGTCCTAAAATAAAGGGAATCCTGTACTAACTTAGGGGTCCTTTTACAAAGGGGGCTGAAAATGGCTTTCAGTAGGTGTAGGTGATCCATTTTTTAGCGCGCCTGTAAAAAGGCCTCTTTTTTTATTGTCGAAAATGGACGCGTGGCAAAATCAAAATTGCTGCGCGTCCATTTTGTGTCTGAGACCTTACCGCCATCCATAGACCTAGCGGTAAAGAATCTGGGCAGTAATGACCTACGCGCATCAAATGCCACTTGGCGTGCGTCCGTTACATGCGCCAGAAAATAAAAATTACTTTTCAGACGCGTGTAGTGGAAACAAGCTACAAACATTTCTAAATCCTCACTACCCAAGCTGCAAAGGTCTTAAATACAAATCAATCTACGCATCCAGTTTCTCCTACATAAGCACACAATTGGAATGCATTACCAAAAGCCTTGAAAACGACGTATAACTATCTAAACTTCCGGAAATCACTAAAGACTAACCTGTTCCAAAAGGTATACCCTCATAGGCGCCCGGTATAAGAGGCTTGGGGAGGCCTCCCCAGCCCAACCGCTGCCCCCATCCCATGAGCTGCAGACTTCCCCGCTCCCCAGTCGCCAATCATCTCCCGTCTCTGCCCTCAGCTGCCCGATAGCCCTCGTTCCCTTCCTGCCCTTGCCCTACCTTTAAATATTGTAATTTTTCTGGAGCGGGCAGCGCCAGCATTGCAAGCAGCAGCAGGCTCCAGCCTTCCCTCGCATGGCCCTGCCCTCTTCTGACATATTTCCTGTTTCCGTGAGGGCAGAACCATGCGAGGGAAGGCTGGAGCCTGCTGCTGCTTGCAATGCTGGTGCTGCCTGCTCGAGAAAAATTACAATATTTAAATGTAGGCAAGGGCAGGAAGGGAACGAGGGCTATGAGCTGAGGGCTGACGTGAGATGATTGACGACAGGGGGGAGCGGGGGAGCGGGGGATTGGGGGGGCTGGAAGAAGGCAGGAAATGGCTGGCAGAAGGGAGATGGTTGACATGGGCTGCTGGATGGAGGGGAGGGGAGGGAAGGGCAGGGGGAGCGGAGGGTTGCTGGACATGGGAGGATAGCGGGGAGGGAAGGAAAGAGGAGGGTTGCTGGACATGGGTGGATGGAGGGGAGAGGAGGGTTGCTGGACATGGGTGGAGGGGAGGGGAGAGGAGGGTTGCTGAACATGGGTGGATGGAGGGGAGAGGAGGGTTGCTAGACATGGTGGATGGAGGGGCGTGCAGGGGAGAGGAGAGTTGCTGGACATGGGTGGATGGAGGGGAGAGGAGGGTTGCTGGACATGGGTGGATGGAGGAGAGGAGAATTGCTGGACATGGGTAGATGGAGGGAAGGGGAGGAGGGTTGCTGCACATGGTGGATGGAGGGGAGTGCAGGGAAGAGGAGGGTTTCTGGACATGAGTGGATGGAGGGGAGGGGAGGAGGGTTGCTGGACATGGATGGAGGGGAGAGAAGAGTGAGGAAGGAGATGAGATGAGGGAAAAGGAAGAGAGAAAAACTGCAAATGGATGAAGAAAATAGGCAGAAGCTGGATCCACTGAACAGTCAAGTCTGCGGAGGACCCAGCTTTTACTTACGGATGTAGGATAAGAAATGAAGAAGAAAGGCAGAAAGTAAAGAAATAAATGGAAAGGAAGCCCTGGAAACGGAGTTAAGAGGACAGATAGCAGCAGAATCAGATACTGGGCCAGTATGATCAGAAAAACAAAGTCACCAGACAACAAGGTAGAAAAAATCATTTTATTTTCATTATAGTGTTTGGAATATGTCCACTTTCAGAATTAGGTGCTCAACATTAAAAGTTCATATTTCTTTACTTATTTATGGCATTTTATCTCACATTAAACATGAATTAGGGTGTTCTGTGGCTCTACATGTATCATGATATTATGATCCCTTGTTTCACATTGTTGACGGTCTACATTTTCCGTATGGGTGGTATATTGGTGTATTAGGTTCTGCCCAGTGTAATATTTATGGTACAGTAAGGTTCTGAGTGTGTTTTTGCACAAAGTTGTGCATAGTGTTTTGCAGTTGAGCGATTGTGGTTAGTATATGCTTTGAGCAACCACTTTATTCTTTGACATATGATACATATCTAATATCTAAATTTAATAAAAGGTATTAATTGTGACTTATTTTTATTTATTTTTTCTGTGTGTTATCAGACAATTATGGATTTAAGCTCCACCCCCAACCCTGCCCCCTTTAGCCTCCCCAAACAGTTGGGCCACCGACCGCCTATGCATACCCTACCGACCCAGCTTAAATGCCTGAACTCAGCTACACAACAAAACTCAAGTACGTAATGGACATTACTCAACTCTTCCGTTGGTTGTACGACTCCCTAATGTGACAATGCTACGTGAACTCCATCCTATCACAACATCACCTTGTATTTGTTCACCGGAGACTTCAAAGCTTCTCCGGGACTATGTAAGCCACATTGAGCCTGCAAATAGGTGGGAAAATGTGGGATACAAATGTAACAAAATAAATAAATAAATAAAATTGAAAATACCACAAGGGCTATGTGGTAACAGGCAGTAACTCCAATTTGACATATGTTTGGTGCGTGTTGGTGCCTACGCAGCTTAGTAAAAGGGGCCCTATAAGTCTTACGGTAATTTATTGCATAAGATAGGGGCAGAAAGTCTAAATGGCCTTGAAATGGGCCTATAACTGTGGGCTGAAACATGCCTCATGTTCAGGGATTTTATCAGTTTGAAGATATACTTTTGAGGGATTCTGTACAGGGGACAAGGGGGCTATATCCATTCTGTTTTTAGTATAAAATCTCTCCTCCTTTTCCCCTAACCCATACGGAAAATCTCCATCTCTTGCAGAACCCCTGCTCAGGACAAACTGTTAAAAAGATTTGCCGTATCCCAGAGCCTAATCTTGCAACCACAGACCAGGAGAAAAGCGGCTGCATTTCAGGCTGTGTCCTCCTCCCATTCCTCCTCTCCTCCTCCCCTCCTCCTCCTCTCCTCCTCCCCTCCACCTCCCCCTCCTCTTTTAGCATTTGAGCTGCATTTCAGGCTGTGTCCTCCTCCCCCTCCTCCTCCTCTCCTCCTCTCCCTCCTCTTTTTGCATTAGAGCTGCATTTCAGGCTGTGTCCTCTTCCCCCTCCACTTCCCCTCCTTCCCCTCCTCTTCTTCCCCTCCTCTCCTCCTCCTCCTCCCCTCCTCCCCTTCCTCCTCCCCCCTCCTCCTCCTCCCCTCCTCCCCCCCTTCTCCCCCTCCTCTCCTCCTCCTCCCCTCCTCCTCCCTTCCTCCCCCTCCCCCTCCTCCTCCTCCCCTCCTTCCTCTCCTCTCCTCTTCCCCTCCACCTCCCCCTCCTCTTTTAGCATTTGAGCTGCATTTCAGGCTGTGTCCTCCTCCCATTCCTCCTCTCCTCCTCCTCCTCTCCTCCTCCTCCCCCTCCCCCTCCTCCTCCCGTCCTCCTCCTCTTCCCCCCTCCCCCCTCCTTTCCTCCTCCTCCTTCTCCTTTTCGTCTTTCAGCATTTGAGGATGGCTGAAGTATTTGAACCACATGGCTCTAAGTTATGCTACACAGTTCAAATACTTCAGTCCACCTGGAGTGCTGGAGGAGGAGTCCGTTTGCCAGACATGCAGCCAGTTTACTCCTCTTCCTCAGATTAGGCTCTGGGGTAAAACAAAAATATTTGAAATTGTGTGTCCCATAGGCAGGGTCAGTTTTTGACATGTTGGGGCCCAGGGCAGAAATTAAGGATGGGTCCCCCGATCCTGTCTCCTCCCTCCCCAGATCTCCAAACCTGCTATTGCTACTACCACACGGTCTGGGCATCTCTTTCCCTTCTTCTCACCATGGTCTGTCTGCCTTCTTCTCCTCACCCTCCTGGTCTTCTTTAAAATTTATTTCCCTTCTCAGATGGGCCCTGAAACTTTCCCTCTGCCGTCATCTACCCAGGCGGAAATAGAAGTTGCATCAGAGAGGGGCAGATCACGGTAGAGAAAAAGCATCTGGGCAGTTGCATGCAGCTTGTGAGGATAGATACACTGAGGCCTCTCTGAGAAGGAAAAGTGATTTTTTATTATTTTTTTATTTTTTTATTATTTTTTTAAATTTTTTATTTATGAATTTTAAATTACATTCATGTAGTAACATAAACATAGAGGAATTCAGAAATATCAAACTAAACCTATCATGAGAAAAAAATATTAATTTTTGTCCACAATTAGATCCAAGTCTAAGTAAATTAACTTCAAATAAATTTAAAGAAAGAATAAAGAAAAAGAAACGGAAGGGTTACCTCAAAAGAAGCAGCCAATACATAGTATATCACAACAAAAAAGTCTTATTCTACTCCTTAGTCAAGATAAGTTCTAATAATTTACTAGGCTCAAAGGACATAAAATTCAAGGAATTTAACGAGACAACACATCTACAGGGATACATGAGAAGAAAGGTTCCACCTATATTAAGCAATCTTGATTTGAATTGTAAAAATTCCTTCCTTCTCTTTTGTGTATCCTTCGATAGGTCCGGAAACATTTGAATTCTTGCTCCTAGAAAATTATCTTTGATGTGACTGAAAAACAGTTTACGTATATTGTTACGATCCAGTTCAAGCGCAAACGTCACTATCATAGTGGTCCTTTCTGTTATAACCTCCAGTGACGTCTCAAGGAATTCAGTTAAATTTAAATTTGGTAAAACAGAATTTTCTACATTTCGTGTACCAGAAATATACTGAATCCTAGTAATAGGCGGAGCATTCTCCGGAGGAATATGCAAAACATCCTTAAGATATCTTTTAAACATTTCTAACGGAGGTATCAATGGAGATTTGGGAAAATTTAAAAGTCTTAAGTTGTTTCTCCTTATCTGATTTTCAAGGTATTCAATCTTCCGGGTTTGAATATTTTTAACCTTAGACACAGAGGAAGAAAAGTTTTTGAAAGTTTGTATATCATTTTCAAGTACCTCTATTTTACTACTACTAACAAACATTTCTAAAGCGCTACTAGGGTTACGCAGCGCTGTACAATTCAAACATAGAAGGACAGTCCCTGCTCAAAGAGCTTACAATCTAAAAGACAAGAGAACAATCTAAAGACAAGTGAACAATCTAGAGGACGAGTGAACAGTTAATCTGATAGGGTGGATGGATTGGGGCATTTTATATTTCTCGAGCGGTTAGGCGCCGAAGGCAGCATTGAAGAGGTGAGTTTTAAGCAGAGATTTGAAGATGGGTAGGGAGGGGGCATGGCGTATGGGTAAAGGAAGATTGTTCCAGGCATAGGGTGAGGCAAGGCAGAATGAGCGGAGCCTGGAGTTGGCAGTGGTGGAGAAGGGTACTGAGAGAAGGGCTTTGTCCTGTGAGCGGAGGTTGCGGGCGGGAACATAGGGGGAGATGAGGGTGGAGAGGTAGTGAGGAGCCGCAGACTGAGTGGATTTGAAGGTAAGGAGGAGGAGCTTGAATTGTATGCGATATCTGATCGGAAGCCAATGAAGTGATTTAAGGAGAGGGGTGATATGAGTATATCGGTTTTGGCGGAATATAAGACTTGCAGCAGCGTTCTGAACTGATTGAAGGGGGGATAGATGGCCGAGTGGGAGGCCGGTGAGGAGTAAGTTGCAGTAATCAAGGCGAGAGGTAATGAGAGCATGGACGAGAGTTCTGGTGGTATGCTCGGAGAGGAAAGGGCGAATTTTGCTGATGTTGAAGAGGAAGAAGCGACAGGTCTTGGCAGTCTGTTGGATATGCGCAGAGAAGGAGAGGGAGGAGTCGAAGATGACTCCGAGGTTGCGGGCAGATGGGACGGGGAGGATGAGGGTGTTATTTTAGTTGCGTGAGTCTCGAGCTGGGCAGAGAAAGTTTCCTGAGTTTGCTTGATTTCAGCCACATCTGCTGAAGAGTAGCATTCAGACCCTGTATTGCGTCCCATAAAATATCAAGGGTTACTACAGCTGGTCTTTGTCCACCGAGAACTCCAGAGAGATTCTCCTGTGCCTGAGAGGAAAGGGAATGTACATCCTGTCCTTGCGCTGTTCCCATAGGTGAAGAAGTTGCTACGGGGCCTCCTCCTGCAGCAGCTGGGAGTCCTCCACTATCGGGTGCACAAAACTGCTGCTCCACCGAAGCTATCTCTTCTCTGGGTCTCGGGGGGGGGGGGGGCTGTAATCGGGAGAGGACTTAATTTAACTCCCTCAATGCTATGTTCCCATTGTTTTTCCAGGTTTACCGTAGCATTCGTTGAGGCCCCCGGCGCTCGGGTCACCATCTCGTCTAGAGTTGCCTGTCTCATGGTGGAGGACTCGGAATGGCTCGTGGAGGTGAGCACATTGATTTTTGCTTTCTTTTTCCCCATAACCAGCTTAGGGAAAGCACCACGTTTAAGGAACCAAATTAGCGATCAGGAGACACTAGAGAGCACGTCCGTTCCAAATGCCATCTTGGATCCCCCAGGAAAAGTGATTTTTAAAGAAAGGAGGAGGAGACAGACTGTGGTGGGGAGAAGGGGAAGAGATGCCTGGACTGTGGGGACCCCTGGAACAGTGAGGCCCAGGGCAGCTGCCCTCTTTGCCCTTCCCCTTAACACCAGCCCTGCCCACAGGAGAGGGGGCTATGTCATGTGGGTTAGGAGAAGACAGGATAAGTTCTAGGAGAGGAGGGGAAAATTAGACAAGTATGCACCTGGGGGATTGCTGTGGGTAGGTAGAGAGTAAGGAACAGGAATGGGTGTGCTTTTGGGGGGTTGGGCTCTGTCTGGATAGGGACAAGAATGGGATGGATGTGTGCCTTCTGGCTGTTGGACTGTATGGGTATATGGGGGATAGGAGGTGTATGCTTTGGGGAGGGGGAGGGCGGGGGAACATTCCGAGCTCAAAGTATATGCAGAAAGAACTGGGGGAGCACCACAGCAGGATTTAGCAGAAGGTATGGGGGGATTCCACCCTCCCTCAGATTTTCGGGTGGTATTGCACAATCTGGTTTTGACAAGGTCGGACTACTGCAATAACTTGTTTATGGGATTGCCCTCCTGTTTGTGGAGATAATACAATGTGCTGCTGTAAGATTAATCATATTAGCTTAGGCAGTTAGCTTAGCATGGTTTTAAAAAGGCCTGGACTGCTTCCTAAAGGAAAAGTCCATAGACCATTCTTAAATTGATGATGTTAGTTAAAAAAAATTGAATGGGAAGGTTCTGGATTTTTTGCTATGTATGTGCCAGGGAGGGTGGGTGGGAAAGGAGGGGGGATTTGAGAGGGGGTGAGCTAGAGGGTTGATGAAGATAACAGAGATAGTTCTATTAGGGTTTGCGATGTAACGGTGTGAGAAATAGCTACGGTTGAGCAAATGGAGAACTTCGGGATATGTGTGCTGAGATGGGTCTGAGAAAGAGTGGGTTAGAAAGAGACACCTGAGGCAGGGAATTTTACATTAAAAAATGCTGAATTTTTACTGAATTTTCAAAACTGTGTTCAAAATTCCCTAGCTATATTAATTTTTGTAGTTTCCCCAGGAGTAGAGACAGAAACATGTTAACTGCACTAAGATGTTTTTCTTGCATTCATTTTCCTTGCTGATTCTTACATTCTTGGATTTGCTGAGGATGAAGGTTCTTATTCTTGCAACACACATTCAGTTATTTAAAATTTTCATTTGTTTTCTCTTTCAGGGTTTGAACAAGTTGGTTTTTAGTGATTTTTGCATATTTACATTGTGTTTCTGTGCTTTATTTTGCTCTAAAGCAAGGAGCTTCCTGCAGGGGTCATGGAAATTTGTTCTTATAGATTGAATTTTGCACGTGACCCATTCCCACCAGTCTCCTTGAGAACTTCCAAGGTTTTTACCCAATTCTAAGGTCTAATCTTCGATTCTATTAGGTTTTCTTTAGAGAACTCACCCTACTACCCCTCACTGTAAGGCTGAAATCTCCATCTTGGGCATAACAAACAAACCGTTCCACTGCTTTCCTTCCCTCTGTTTACTCTACTACTACTACTTAACATTTCTAAAGCGCTACTAGGGTTACGCAGCGCTGTACAATTTCACAAAGAAGGACAGTCCCTGCTCAAAGGAGCTTACAATCTAAAGGACAAAAAATGTGCAATCAATCAATTTGGGGCAGTCTAGATTTCTTGAATAGGGGTATAATGGTTAGGTGCGAAAAGCGACATTGAAGAGGTGGGCTTTGAGTAAGGATTTGAAGATGGGCAGGGAGGGGGCTTGGCGTATGGGCTCAGGAAGTTTATTCCAAGCATAGGGTGAGGTGAGGCAGAATGAGCGGAGCCTGGACTTGGCAGTGGTGGAGAAGGGTACTGAGAGGAGGGATTTGTCCTGTGAGCGGAGGTTTCGGGCAGCCATCTAAGCACTCAGGGGTCCTCTTACGAAACCGCGTAAGCGTCTATGCGTGCCCAACGTTACTGCCCAACTACGCGCATCTGAAAAATAATTTGTTATTTTCGGGCATGCATAACGGACACGCGCCAAGTGGCATTTGGCCTGCCTGGGGGGAAGGCCGACAGTCGCTCAAAAGAGCATGGTTCGGGACAAGGTATCTTTCAAAGATATCACCATAACAGGGAAGATAGAGTATCCTGATAGTGAGGTTGCAAAAGAGATTGTAGTAGATCGGGTATCTTTAAATAACAATAAAAATCAGACAAAAGATTGCCAATTAATACTGTCAAGTACTAAGCATGATGTACTTAGGAACAACAAACATAGTTTGAAATGTCTATATGCGAATGCCAGGAGCCTAAGAAATAAGATGGGGGATTGGAATATATTGCACTAAATGAAAAATTAGATATAATAGGCATCTCTGAGACCTGGTGGAAGGAGGATAACCAGTGGGACACTGTCATACCGGGGTACAAATTATATCGTAGTGATAGGGTGAATCGGATTGGTGGAGGGGTAGCATTGTATATTAACGAGAGCCTTGAATCAAATAGATTGAAAATTCTGCAGGAAACAAAACACTCCTTGGAATCACTGTGGATTGAAATTCCATGTGCAAAGGGGAAAAGGATAGTGATAGGAGTGTACTACCGTCCACCTGGCCAGGACAAACAGACGGATGCGGAAATGTTAAAGGAAATCAGGGACGCAAACAAACTGGGCAACACAATAATAATGGGGGATTTCAATTACCCGCATATAGACTGGGTTAATGTAACATCTGTACACGCAAGGGACATAAGATTTCTTGATGAAATCAAGGACAGCTTCATGGAACAGCTAGTTCAGGAGCCGACAAGAGAAGGAAAATACTAGACTTAGTCCTTAGTGGTGCT